>NC_056740.1:132071400-132092807 GCF_019279795.1 Protopterus annectens
GTAAGGTGCCCCAGCACGGGTGACAGGGTTTGTCGGTCGCCTTTCATTCAACACACACATTGCTATCGTGGGTTCTGTGGGGATTCTACATTGACCACCTGTATGTGCAGGGAGTCACATCTGACTTCACAGCCCGACACGCACACACGGTCAGTATATAGCATAGAACTTCACTTATTTGCCTAAGTATGAGCTTATTGTTGTGGCAGTTTGGTAGCTTATTCTGTTTCTTGGGACATTTAGGTATTTCAGTTACGAGATAACCGATTCAGGCTACAATTACATTACTTACGGGAAATCATTCTGTCCTACACTCTTCGCACACTTCCCCAATGTAATGCTTTATTTCGAACACGATGCCAATACAGGGACTGCCCTCGCAGTGGGACGGTTGGTGACCTTAGTCGCTACTCCTATGTCGGTGCGGCGCGGCTGACATGCTGCTGTACACCTTCTCTGACTATGCACACTCACAGTACATTGCTGCACGGACACGGTATTACGCTGCGATCCTTTGTTCCTTGGACAGGTACATTTCGCCGCGTGGGTTTTATTTGCTTCTCTTGTTTAGTTGGGACGGATACTTTGTTGCATACTCTGCGGACATTTCATTCGGCACGGGCCATGGCTGCAGCCATTTCTATTCTGGGCGGACTATGCCAGACAGCACGTTAGGTTGCTCTTCGCCTGCCTGCTTAAACACGCCTACTGACGCATCCTACTTGGGCTCGCTCACGTACACTACGCACATGCCTGTGGTTACGGTGCACTCTCATTAATATGCATATGGCGCTACTGCGCCGGCTATGCAATGCACCGCCGGCGCAAGCCTTACGCCGGCCTTGCGCCGAGCTTCATGAATCCCGGGGCCAGATTTTATTTCCAACAATTATAAAGGAAATCTTATACTGGGAAGAGACTTTAATTGTACCTTAGAAACTTCTGAAACCACCAAAAAGTCTTTTCGCATAGCAACTATTTCAAAATCCTTAAACTATTTGGATTGATCCATTTCATTTAATAGACACTTTTAAAGTAAAAGATAAATCCTTATTATTTTCCCATAAAGACCATAGATTTGGAACACAAACCAGAATAGACAAATTCTTCGTAGTTCAAGATTTACAAACAAAAATCCTCAACTTCTCAATAGTTCCATGCCCCTTCTCAGATCATGACTCCCTGATAATGAAGCTCCAAATAGAGGTTAAACCTTTAATCCTCTCAACTAGAATTCCATCATATATCACAAAAAATAAAAAATTCAGACCCTGGATGTTGTCAGAACTACAATTATTTCTTGAAATTAATAATACAACAAAACTCAATAGAGTCATGGTTTGGGACTCATTAAAAGCGTATTTATTTGGTAAGACCCTTAGCTGGAATAAAAACAAAGTTAGAGAGTGGGAATCTGAATCATTAGACTTGCAAACCAGACTCTTGACAGCAAAATGTAAAAAAAGTCAGAATTGTCCAGAAGTCAAAAAAGAAACAGAGGAATTAAATAAAAAATATAATGAAATTCTAACACACAAAACTTGTCTAGCCTTGGAAAAATAAAAAATAAACTCATTAGTCACCTCCCCCAGATATCTACATAACTTATCTACAAGAATTAAAATACAATCTAAAGCAAATAACATTAGTAATATATATTATAAAAAGAAAGGGTAAAAAGTATCAGATATAGGAGACGTCCTTGAAGCATTTTGGTTCCATTATATGGAACACTTCAAAAAAGAAGATTTAGATAACAACCAAATAAACTTAGATACAAACCTTATCGATATAAAAAAAAATCCAGAAAACTTAAAACTAGACCTACAAAAACCTATACCCTACAAAGAAATTGTTGACAAGATAAAAGAAAGTAAATCTAACAAAGCTCCAGGGATAGATGGTATAATCACAGAAATTTACAAACTGTTCCCTTCAGCAGTAATCTCCCTTTTTCATAAAACTTTGCTAGAAGTCCAGTCAGAAACAAAAATACCACCATCATGCAAATATTCTCTCATAACACCAATTCTAAAAGATAATAAACCATCAGACCTTTGTACCTCATACAGACCTATATCATTACTGAATAATGATTACAAAATATATTTATTTATTTTATTTATTTATTGACATTTGTTAACCGGGTTTGTCCAACTGGGCTTGTGGCCCATTTTCAGTGGAGACCTGAGGAGAAAAGCTCCAGTAATGCATTTTAAAGCAAGTACAATTTTAAACAATATTGATATAATAGCAGTTATAGCAAAACGATTCACATATGTTGGGATACATGCATAAAGTTAAAGTTGCAGTGAAAAGAAGCTAAGTAACAATTTTACATTGATATAGTTCAATAGGTCAACAATGAACATTTTTTGTTTGCATAAAATTGTGCAAATGCATAGTAGACACATTGGAGAGAGAGGTGTAATGAGGTACTAAGTATGGTCCTTTTAAGGGTACATAAAGGGAAGGAAGACTAGGTAGGGTCATGGCAAGGGCAGGTTCTGGAATTGAGAAAATAAGCTTTTAGTTCATTTTTAAAGTGTGAAGTGTGGGAGATTGAACTTAAGTCAAGGGGAAGTTTGTTCCAAGCATGGGCAAGGGAGTGTTTGTAGAGTAGTTTGCCTACTGACCTTTATGGGTGGTAGATATCAAGTAATTGTTGGTTAGAAGTATGGAGGGTCCAGGATGGGATGTAGATGGAGACTACGGAAGATAGAGATGGACAGAAGGAGGGTTTATAAAGAATATAGTGTAGCATATGAAATTGATAAGCTAGCAGAAACTGGGGAAGTTCAAGCCATTGAAGAGAGTTTAAAGAAATGCAGTGGCATGAGCTGTATGGGGAGTTCGTAATGAATCTGGCTATTTTATGGTAAGTTTGTTGCAGTTTGTTTAGAGTGAAGGCCTGGATATTGGTAAGAACTGGGACAGCGTATAAGAGGGAGGGGAGGAGGAGTGCCTAGCCCAGAGTAAGTCTAGATTCAGGGGTGAGGAATTTTTTGTTCCGATATAGCAGACCTAGTTTCTAGTTTGTTTTTTTTTTATACATTGGAGTATGTGTAGGTTGAACTTGAGTTCGTCATCGATAATGACCCCTTAGGAGTTTTGTGTGGGTGTCAGGTTGGATATTTGTATTGTTAGAAGATGTAATAAAAAAGGAGGTTTTGTGATGAGAAAGAGAACAGGGAAGGAAAAGTAGGAGTTTGGCCTTTTTGGGATTTAGGATCAATAGGTTGTGAGAGAGCTATTGTTCAGCGGATAGTAGGGCCTGTTGGGTCAGGGAGTATAGTTCAGGAATGTTATTTGAGATGGATATAAGTGTGGAGTCGTTGACATACTGAATAAGGGAGGATTCTTTGCATGAGGTGTAAAGATCATTAGTGAAGATGTTAAACAAAAGGAGTCCCAAGATGGAGCCTTGGAGAACACCAGTGGAGATGGGAAGGAAAGGTGAGGAGGATGAGAGCCATTTGACAGATTGTTCCCTGCCTGATAGGTAACTATTAAACCAGGCAAGTGCAGAGGGAGATAGGTGGAGATTTGTGAGTTTGGATAGTAGTAGAGGATGAGAGACAGTATTGAAGGCTTTGGAGAGATCTAGGAAGAGACAGGAAATGAGTTTATTGTTGTCTGGGGCTTCTGCAATGATATGAGTGAAGGAGAGGAGGGCAATGGTGGTGCTGTGGTGAGGACAAAATCCATGTTGGGTAGGGGCAAGTAAGTGGTGTGTGCGGAGGTGATTGAGAAGCTGTGAGTGAATACATTTTTCTAATATCTTCGAGAGGGGGGACAGAATGGCAATGGGTGGGTAGTTTGAGGGGTCAATGGAGTTTCCACCTTTATGAAGAGGGATAGTGAAGAAAGATTTCCAAAGGGTGGAGACAGTTGATTCCAGAATAGATCAATTAATTAGTATAGATACAGGATAGGCAATTGAGTCAGCAGCAAGTTTGAGGAATGTAGGAGATAGATTGTCAGTGGAAGGAGAGCAAGGTTTTAGCTTGAGTAATAGAGATTTGATGTAAGTAATGGGAACTGGCTCAAAAGAAAACAAAGTTGTGTTAGTGGGACTTGGAGAGGTGGGTGTCGAAGTAGAATTTGGCTTAGAGGTTACCAGATTTTGGATGGAAGAGATAAAGTGTTTATTCAGGAGGGTAGCTGTTTCCTGAGAGGAAGAGTTAGGGTATGGGGAGGGATTAGAGGGCTTTCCAGGATAGAGGATGTTGTTGAGAGTCGACCAACATTTTTGAGGATTGGATTTGTTGTTAAGCTGAGCAGAGCTATAGTATAACTTTTTGTCATTAGTTGTATGTTTTTTTACAAGGTTCCTCAGTTGCCTGTATTTTTGAAGAAAAGGTGGTTGTTCAGTTTTAGTCCAGGTTTTCCAAGCATGATCTCTTCATTTCATAAGGGACCTAGTCTCTTTGGAGAGCCAGGGTGCATGGTTTGATTTTACTCTGATCTTCCTAGAGGAGCTAAGGAGTTTAGAGAATTCCTGAAGATGCTATTGAAAGTGCTTACAGCATAGTTTAGGGGGAGGTGTTTTAGAATGGACCAATCTATGTTGTGGAGAATGGAGTTAAATTGGGATGAATTGAAAGTCGATAGTTTTCGACAGTCTTTGATAAGGTGGGGTTTAGGAATATGGGAGTAGTGTCTTAAGATGGTGGTAAGGAGATGATCACTGAGGGAGTCAGGTAAGGTGGTGGGATTGTGGTATTGGTGGGGGGAATTGGTAAGGATCCAGTCTATGATGGAGCTGGAAGAGGAATTTTTATGGAAGTGAGTGGGAGATGTTATAAGTTGGTGGAAGCCGTGTAGGTGGATACTGAGTTGGGGGGAGTCAGTTGTGAGTTTGGACCAATCAATGTTGACATCACCAAGGATAAGTGTTTCATATGGTATGTTGTGCGAGAACCAGGATAGGATGTTTTCAAGAATGGGTAGATTGTTACCAGGAGGAAGGTAGATAAAAGCAATTGCAAGTCTTTTGTGGAGATTCAGATGGCAGCTAAGGATGATGATTTCAGCTGGGAGGAAATCAGAAATTGGGGAAGGGTATGGTGAGAGGTTAAGAATGTTTGAGTAGAGGATGGCCACTCCGCCACCTTTTTTTACAGGTCTGTCAGATCGGAAGATATTATAACCTGGTGGGAATATTTTACTATTTCAGATGTGTGGCTTGAGCCAGGTTTCAGATAGGAAGAGGATGTGAGGGGTATTGAGAGCTATCCATGAGTGCAGCTCAGTGACTTTATTTGCTAGACTCTGAATATTCAATGAGTAAATAGTTATGTATTTGGATGGAGATGATTGTTGTGACTGAGGTTGGTGACTGTTAAAGGAGTAAGATGGAGGCAGTGTAGAGGTAGTTTTGGGGAGAGAAGAGGGGCAAGGGTTGGGATGGATATCTCCAGAACAAAGTAGGTTTTTAGTGAGGAGAGGGTGTGTAGTAGATGTTAGATGGAGTTTGTATAGTTTTGACTTAGCTTTGTGGGAAGGTTTAAAAACCTGTATTATGGATAGTTTATATAGACTTGAGATAGAGGTAGTAAAGAGATTAGGGGAGATAGTAAAAGATGAAGTAGTTGGATATATGTTGTATGAGTGAGAAGTTGGTGAACATAGGAGTGGGTAAGAGAGATTGGAGTGGTAAGAGGTGGAGACAGAGAATAAGGAGTAGTGTAGAAGATATTAGAAAATAATACATGTTGGAATAAAATATGGTCAGATAGAGTAGATAGAGAGACAGTGGTATAGATGAAGTGGTGTTGACAAGATTGACAGATTAGTAAGGTGGTTGTGGCAATAGGCAGGAAGTGGAATTGTAGTGGCTAGTGGGACAGGAAGGAGAGGGATAGTTAGGTTTAAAGATAATTGTAATGGGGTGGGTGGGAATGGGAGTAGGGTAGAGGGGCAAAGTGAGCCCAAGCATAGCGAGGGTGAACGGAGCGGGGCTAGCACCCTGGACAAGATGAAGTCATAGAAACACTCAGAAAAGATAGTGAAAAACTAGCTTGAGAGACATGGATGTAAAGTTTCTAAAGGTATAGTCACCAGAAAAAAAATAAAAAGAAATAAAATATGAGCAGAAGTAAGCTTACAAAAGAACGCTGGCCTCAAGCTACACAAGTAGATTTACTTGAAGGAAAACCAGTGCTGTATGGTTAAAATAAGCTACAATAGAGAGGGGCTTTGCAGGGGGAGAGAGAGGTATTACTGGCAGCTAAAAGCAGGGCAAAACATAAAAAAACAATATGTAAGAGTCTGATGACAGTAAAATAGGGCAGGTGCATTAGGAAAGGCAATTATGAGTGAGGGTAGAAATGAATTCAGGGAAAGGTAAAGTGCAGAACAGGAGAATATACACAGAAACAGTATGAGGATAGTGGGTAACCAAAGAGAAAGGATAGGAGCTGCTGGCGTCTGCCTTTCGTAGTGACTAGCAAAAAAAAAAACACTGTAAATTCTTGTTGTGCTAGCATTAATTAAAAGATTAGCTTATGTAGTATTTACCGGGACGCATACTTCAGAGGTATTATTTTAAGCTTAAAATGGTGGCTTCCGGACAGATAGAGTTGCAGGGTATCTGTTAAGGTCCTCAAACCTGTGCTGCCTGTACTGTGGCCAGGAAAAAACCGTAGGGAAAAATCCACTAGGGCTATAAGAACAGGGAGGAGGGAGATTAGTTATGAGCAAGTAATTCAGGAAAAGAGTGAAAGACAAAAATACCATGAGTAGAGAGAAAAAAATTAATACAGGTAGGCAGAGACAGTATACCTAGCATTAATTTCCATTGTATGAGTGTCTTACACACATAGCTAGCTAAGAACACAGCAGTGTTTACACCTATGCATAAAGTAATGCAGAACAACAGTAGTTAACAACAGCACAGTGTAGACATACACAAGGCAATAATTCACAAAGCAGGAAAACAGAAATCCAGGATACTGAGGGCAACAACAATTGGTACACTTTCAGGCAATAGTTCTTCCTTTTACTTTAGTGCTACACCAATAAATTACAGTGAAAATATTATAGATACATCTAAATGTGAAGTTAAGGTGCCTGTTGCTCTTTGCAACAAGAAACTTAGTTGGTAAATATTCACATTTACAGTTTTCTTTCATTAAAAAACAAGAAATAATATGAGTACAATTCAAACGCTAAGCGTAAGAAGTCAGTTGTATTATTAATGTATAACAGGGATTCATTAAATATGTCAGCTCCTCCCTCAAAAATTAGGACTATATCATCCAGATATCGGGTGTAATAAACTATATGGTTAGAATACAAACTATGGTTCAAAACAAATTTCCTCTCCCAAAAACTCATGAACAGATTTGCAAGCTAGCACTGCAATTAACTTATTTAATAAACAGGGCATTGAGCTTTTGAACTGTTTTATAGAGCATTATTCAATACAAATTGAGGGGTTGTGGAAAGAAATTGACGCTCTGAATTCTGTGGTAATGGCTGATCTTGATTACAACAGATACAAATATGACTATAATAAGATCTTTTCTAGTATAGATGCTCACATTGCCAAAGCAAAAAGCACTAAAATCAAAAAAATAAGGAGAGATGCATTACAATATGTGAACGAGACTGCATACCCAAAACTCCCCATCTCTCAGCAACCACTTGGTTTCAACCAAGCAGAAGCAGCAGTTGATTTTAACCAAGGTAACACCAATGGTAACAGACCAATGGCTGCCTTTGCAGCTCAGGAATTTACAGAAGAATGCACTGAGTTACTTCCTCGATGAAGTGAGAGGACAAAAAACAGAAATGTGAATGGCATTAACTCTAATGTGAAAAATGACTCAGTCTAATAATAATCCACAAGGGAATCAACACGGATGAAATTTTCAGCAGGGGAATGACCGGATCCAACAGAATCACACTTGGCCTATGAACAACAGGAGGAAGGGCAATTGTAATCACTGGCAGAACCAGAGATAGCGTCTGAGCACTTTTTCCAAGTTTATGATTCTAGCATCTGCAGGGTGAGCAATTTGGAATCTATCTTGAAAGTTAACAACAGTTTGATTGAGCATATGCATAATAATTTCCTTAAAGTTGTTACTAGTTCAACAGGTGATTTTAATGTCTATAATTATTCTGACTTTAATGTTAATGGCTCATTAGTGGACATTTTAGCCAAAGGTCTCACTTTTGTACCTAGTAAACCTGCGGATGTTCCATGGATACTAATAGACCTAAAGTTGTTTATAAGGAAATTAAACCTCAAGTTATTTTTTATGTCTGATGCTATACAAGAAAGTAACCCTATTCCTGACTTTTTTTAGAAATGATAGCACGTTTAATCCAAGCACTCTATCTACACTTGCAATATTTGAGCAAATATGTGAGCATGATATTAGAAATATGCATCTACTTAGTGATATTTTTAAAGTCAGTAATTTAAATAGGAATGACTGGGAACTGATTCATGAAATGAAAAATAGTGGTGTTAAGGTGATTAAACCTGATAAAGGAGGAGGAGGCCTGGTTATAATAAATGAAATACATTATAAGTCATGCATGCAAGAAATGTTGGATACTGACAATTATGAAGCAGCTTCTATTAATGAGATCAACACAGCGTATAGACATATTAAGATTTATTTGAATGACATATTCATAGAAACAATAATTTCTATTGACATTTTGAATTATTTAACAACATTGGGTCCTCAAATTCCAGTCATTTTTGGTATCCTAAAAATTCATAAGGACCTTAGCAGTCCCCCTTTTTGCCCAATAGTTAATGGCCAAAATAGTATAACTTACCCCATGGCAAAATATGTAGATCACATTTTGAAAAAGTATGTAACTACTGAGGCCCAAAGTTGTAAAGATTCCTGGACTTTTTTGGAGAAAATTAATAGCCTGATTTATAATGAGAACTATAACTTTGCTACAATAGATGTAAAAGACCTTTATACCGTAATACCACAAGTGCTTGGCATCGAGTGGGTAACTGAGGTTTTATTGGATAAGGGGATAGACCGTGATGAACTCTGACTTATCCAGGAATTTTTGGACATCATTCTTAAGAATAACTTTTTCATTTTTGATAATTCCTTCTATATTCAAAGGAAAGGGGTGTCCATGGGATCTCCATGCAGTACTAGCTTTGCAAATCTGGTCATGAGTTTTTGGGAGAGGAAATTTGTTTTGAACCTTAGTTTGTATTCTAACCATATAGTTTATTACACCCGATATCTGAATGATATATTCCTAATCTTTGAGAGAAGAGCTGACATATTTAATTAAATCCTGTTATACATTAATAATACAACTGACTTCTTACAGTTTACCAGTGATTTTCATATGGAGAAAATTGCATATTTGGATGTATTATTGCAGAAGGATAGGATTAGACAGAAGTATGTTGCCACTATCCATAGAAAAGACACATATTCTAATTCCTTACTCCACTTTACCAGCTCACACCCCATGCATCAGAAAAAATCTGTGGTGAAAGGCCAACTTGTCAGGGCAGCAAGAATGGTTTTGAATTTGGTTGATTTTAAAGATGAATGTAATTTTTTACGCAACCTATTTTTGAACCGAGGCTACCCAGATTACTTTTTGGATAAATTGATTAATGAGGTTACCTCTAAAAGGAATTCTGGGCACTTTAGGGCTATTTTAAATAACTCTGAGATAGGTGAGGGCTTATATTTGAACAATACTAGTAGTAGACCCATTTGAGTGGTCTAATTGAAGATAGGATTGGCCAAGATAACCATAGCTCTGATTTTTCCCTCTCATTCATCACCACCTATAGCAGTGATGCTTACTATATTAAGAACATCCTGAAAAGAAATTGAAATTTTATAGTAGCGGATGAGAATGTGAGGAAGAGAGTACCCCTTACACCTACTATTGTATTTAGGAGGGACAATAATTTAAAATACCCCTAGGGAACAACATGTAACAAACCCCAAAGACTAAAGGTATGTTTAAATGTGAATCTTGCAATTATTGTAGATTTATAGATACTGGTTTTATGCACCAAGTTAATAATATAAATGTTTCTTGCAAGGGGAGGTATAATTGTAATTCTAAGGGATGTGTGTATCTAGCTAAGTGTAATTCCTGCTTAGGTTTCTATATAGGTAAGACTGATAGGAAACTTAAGGAACGATATATGAATATCAATATGCCATAAGGGACAGGAAATCTGAGAATGCCTTAGCTAAGCATGTACTTAATAAACCTAGCCATTCATTCTCCTTCAGAGTTATTGACCAGATTAGTTCCCATGTAATGAGAGAACCATTTTCTTTATGGCTAGAGCAACGTGAGTTATAATGTCAGTTTAAATTAGATGCCTTCAAATACCAAGGGTTAAATGATACATGCTCAATAGCCTGTATTCTAAAGTTAAGGAATCTGAGGAGATAGAATATTCATCCTCAGAGTATGTATTTAGTATGTATTTTTAGAGGCATTAATTTTACATAGGTTCATAGGTTCATAGGTTTATACTAGGCTATCTGCCCTAAGGCATTTATAAGCCTAGCCCAAAGTTTTGTGGCTTACGCCACCCCTTATGTTAAAAAATACTGTGCCCATTAGTTTGTTGTGCCTCTGTCCAGCAGTGACACAGAGATGATTCCCAGGGCAAACTTACGATCTCCCATCCACCGGTCAAGATTTCTCTTGAACAGAGCCAGCGAGGTGCTCTGCCTCACATGGACTGGGATTTTATTCCACAGCATAGGGAGTCTCTGGGTGACAAATCTATCCCTCCAGCATGTCCTATTTATATCCGTGCTAAGGTTTAAGTTGCTTGCTCTAGTGGATCTGGTAGATTTGGATTTTTTGAGGTGGAGCATGTCCATTAATTCCGGGTTGGACATGGCCTTGTATGTCAGGCACAGGTCACCTCTGAGCAGGCGGTATGCACTGAATAGAGCTGGAGTTTCTTCAGTCTGGCAGCATATGACAGATTTTGGAGTCCCTTTATCCTTTTGGTGAGGAACTTTTGGGGTCTCTCCAATTGCTGCAGGTGTCGGGTGAGATACATCCCGAATGGGGCATTGTACTCGATCATTGGTCTGATAAGTGAAGAGTACAGGGGAACAATGACCTCACTTGATCTGGATGTGAATCCCTTCATGATCAGGTGGGCAATGTAGAAGGTCTTTCTAACCACTTTAGCAATATGAGTGTCAAAAGAAAGGCCACTGTCAACCTGGGTCCCCAGGTCCCTGATAACCTCTTCTGTGCTTAACGGATTGCCACCTATATGGTAGCTTGGGGTTACCTTGTCTTTCCAAGGGTATGACTATACATTTTTGGCATTTAACTTCAGGCCATGGCTCTGGCACCAGTTATCAGTTTCGTGAGACCCTCTGAAGGATATCTGTGTCCGATGTACTTTCCACTATGGCCCAGTTTGCAGTCATCTGCAAACTTTGTCAGCCATAGTCCTCCTATGTTTGCCTGTACTTCTGAGAAGTAGATGCCGAACAACAGGGGGCCAAGGACTGAGCCCTGTGGGACACCACTTGTGACCGCTTGAGTCTGACATGGCTCCAGCAACTCTAACCCTGTGGGTTCTGTCCTTTAGCCAGTTTGCAACCCATCTTGTGACATATGGGTTTACATTTAAGCTGGTAAGTTTCTCTATAATACCCGAGTGGGGTATTGTGTCAAAAGCTTTTGAAAGGTCAAGGTAGGCTGTATAGTCCTCATCAATGGCCTTGGTGACTGTTTCGAAGAAGTCAACCAAGTTCAAAAGGCATGATCTGCCCTTGACAAAGCCAAACTGGGTCGGGTCCAATGTCTGCAAGTCCCCTATGTCTTTGTTTATGAGTTCCATTATGATCCTCTCCATAGCTTTGCAGGCCAGGCTTGTTAAGCTTATGGGGCGGTAATTTCCAGGGTCCGTAGAGGTACCGCCTTTGTAGAGTGGGACCACAGTTGCCGTACGCCACTCCTTGGGCACATATCCTGTGGTAAGGCTAAGATTAAACAGCTGCCTTATATGTGGGTTTAGTTCCTCGTTGAGTTTGTGTAGCACACAGCCAGGGACACCATCCGGTCCCATTGATGCTGTGTTTTTAGCTTTAGAGCGGGCAGCTTTCACCTGCATTAGAGATGTCTGGGAGGCTACACTCTGCAGGGATAGTTATCTCCTTTTGGGGAGAGGGGTGAAGTTTGCACTGAACCTGTCTGCCAGTATGTTGGCAATGTCTGTGGGTTCAGTGATTTTTGTAGCATTTTGGACTAATTCTGCGCATATCTGGGAGTTTCCACCCAGGTTTCTAACATAGCTGAAGAAGGCCTTATGATTGTCTTTTGAATCTATTGCAATTTTTCTCTCAAATTTGGCCTTGGATGATTTTATGAGTGCTCATATTTTTTTACTAATAGTGATCAAAGATGTCTTCTCTTTTATGGATTTTGCTCTATCATGTAACAGCTTTCTCCTCTTATTGTAAAGTTTGTTTATGGCTGGGGTCCACCAGACTGGGCGTTTGCCCTTGGTGGAAAGAGTCTTGGTTTTATTAGGGATTGCCTGATCCATGCAGTCCTGGAGGTGTTCGTAGAAGACATTTGTAAGGGCTTCCGCAGCTTGGGTTGTAGTTTCCACTGGCTCGGGGACCTTGAAGGATACCACACCAGTCTTGAGTAGTGTGAAGTTTGCTTTAGAGAAGTTCTTCACTGGGGTGGGGGCGGGATGTGGATTTCCAGTGAGATAAGTTTGTGATCTGATCTCACCAATGAGGGATATACTTCCAGTGTGGAGCATTTTGTCCCCATGTTTGTGATGATGAGATCTAGTATATTTTCCCCTCTTGTGGGAATGGTGACTAGTTGTTCCATGGCATTTGAATTTATGAACTCCAGGAACCTTTGGGCTAGAAAGTTGGGGCTTGAGTAATGTTCCCAGTCTATATTCGGGTAGTTGAAGTCACCCAATATAATGGTGTTTGAGATACATTTATACCCTCCAGTGTCTTCAGGAAGGCTGTGTGGGGTTCCTGAGTTTGAGAGGGTGGCCTGTAGCATGCTACAAATTGTAGAGCAGTTTTGCCTATGGTTAATTGCACCTGGATGGTTTCCGATGTTGCGTCGTTGCCACCAACCTGGAGGTGTGGGTATCCTTAATGAATATGGATACACCCTCCTTTTGTGGTGTGGTCCGGGTTTTGGGGCCGGAATGCATGATATGAGGTAAAACCTGATAGTGCCGGGTGCTCTCAGGAGCCTTGAACCAGGTTTCAGTCACAGCACAGACATCGATGTTCTCCATACTGAGAAGGGCCTCGAGTGCATTTTGAGATTTAGACTTCTGGCATTGAGCAGCATTACCCTTAGTTTCTTCCCATTTTTGTTTCTAGGGTGGTAGGTTTAGAATTTGAGCCTTGCCTAAAAAAGCCACTATGGGGGTGGCAAGAGCCTTAGCCAATATCCAGAATCCCAGGGTGACAGGTGCAAGCCGTCCCTTGCGAAGCAGCGTGGCTTGTCAAGCATGTCATCCCAGGCAGACAGACACTGGATCCCCTTTGAATGACACCAGAAATTAAGCCAATTGTTAAAGCTGATCATCTTGTCTCTATGTTGTGGCATCATTCTTGGTGAAGGAAGGATACTGCTCAGGGTCAGGGTCATACCTGCCTGGGCTACATAATCAGAGAGCTCCTCTATGTCTCTTTTCATGTAGTCCAGGGAGGTACATCTCAGGTCGTTCACACCACCATGGAAAATGACTGTGTCATATTTGTACTTGCTGTGGAGTGACCCGAGTGCTTGTGTTATGTGGCAGATTCTAGCGCCCAATAGGCAGCTTACTGTGACCCTCTCCTTGTTCAGCCTGGTGAGTGGGATGTCAGTGTGTGTCTGACTATGGAGTCACCTATGACAAGTATGTTTGGTGTTGTATTTGGCCTTAAGGGCTGTGACTGCTTTGCACACTGATTTTGTGGTTTATGTGTTGCCTGTGGTGTGTCATGAGGTGGCAGTTGCTTGGATGTCTGCTTTGGAGGCCTCTGCTGTTTAGGTAAATTTTTGCTCAGAGCCTCCGAGTATGACATATGATTTTAAATGTATTTAAATTTTTTCTACTTAAATAATTGTTTTATATGTTATTTACTATCATTAATTATAGGTTGCTGGATTGTCTTTTAAGTCCTATTGGACCTTCTGAACTTCTGACTGTCATGTGCTCAAGTTGTAACTTATTTAAATGTGTTACATTACTTTTGTTGAACAGTCTGAAGAAGTGGGAGTATATGTAACCATGTAAGCGCTTCCTGTAACATTAAATTGTTTGCTTGTACCTTTTAGCCTTGGCTATTTTTTGTTTTATAGTTGTAGTTCTACAGTTTGTTTGTGGTAGCAGAAATCCACACATTTTAGGAGAAACAGACCAAAAATATAAAGCAAAAATCTGGACTTTCTTAGAAAAACTGGACAGTTGAGGGGTATGTGTGTCTGTGTGTGTGTGTGTGTGTGTGTGTGTGTGTGTGTGTGTGTGTGTGTGTGTGTGTGTGTGTGTGTGTGTGTGTGTGGGCGCGTGCGGGCACATGTGTGTGTGCTGTGTGTGTGTGTGTGTGTGTGTGTGTGTGTGTGTGTGTGTGTGTGTGTGTGTGTGTGTGTGTGTGTGTGTGTGTGTGGGAGAGAGAGAGATCCAGAGAGTGAGAGAAAAAGCAAGAATGATGTGTGACTGAATGAATGTATGTAAGCAGAAAGAGAGAGTCAGACCAATCTTGTGTGAGTCAATGTGTGTATGAAAAAAGAGGAGACTGTGTGTGTATACGTATGTGTGTGAAAGCAGAAGAAACTGTACGTGTGTATGGGAGAGAGAATGGGCTATATGTAAAATTGTTGTGTTTCACTTGATTATTATTTTTTTAAGGACTATTATTATTTTTTATATATAAGAAGCTGACATTTTATTTCTCAAAAAGAAAAGAAAATACACTATAAAATATATTAAAATACTAAGAGATTATGATGGTTTTGATTTAGATGAAGCAAGTCTATAGTAACCCCGCTTTTTCATTAATAAAATTTGGTTCCAAAGAGACATATATATATTCTTAATTGTTTTTACTGTTGTATATATACACTTTCAATAGTTTACAACTTTTTAACAGAATTTTTAATATTATTAACAACAGCATTTTTCATGTACACATTTAAAAAGATTTTATGAAATGTTTGTCTCTTTATCAATTTATGTGACCACATAGTTGGTTTATACATATTAGTACTTATTTCTGCATAATGAGATCACAATGCAGATTGGTTGAATAGTTAATTGAATGATGCTTTTATATGCAGTTTCTGTTGGTGTGTGAATAGTCTGATGAAGCATTCTTTGAAATGTGAAAGTGCTTACTGGTTTGAAATGTTTCTTTGTTTTTACAAGTGTATTTTATTTTCTTTTTGAGAAATAAAAGGTCAGCTTCTTATTGCTGTGGTGTGCCTCAGTGAGTTTCATCAATTGGACTTTGTGCTTATGCCCTTTGGAGGCACCTTGCCCTTGCTGGTTGATTTGATACAGGAATTTATTTATATATGTTTGATGCAAAATGCTTCCTCCAACACCATTAACATATATTACAAGTATGAAGCATTAGGCAGAGGAACTATTTTGCATAAAAAATATATCAAAAAATAAAATAGTACATAAAAATACATAAGTAAGTAAAACACAACAATTTTACAGAGAGCTCATTGTCTAAGCGCAATAATGCCCTCCAGGTTGTGGGTTAATAACACATACCCTTTCAGGCATTATTGCTTACTTAGTGTACATTCAAGCCAGTTTTTTTAGTGGTCTGACTCGCTGGCACTCATTTTTTGGGTTGGTTTAACTGAAGTGTCTCCTGCAGTTTATGGAGCTATGAACAGCACTGTTTACAGGTCGGCTGCCATCTTCCCACAAGCAGATTTATTATTTAGCAGTGAACTGGGCTATGAATTTCCAACTAGTTATAATTAACCTTGGGGCTACATTTCACTATGAGATGTAGCTGTGGTAGATGTAAAACAATCAGACGCTACCTTTTCTGAATCCCAGGGTTTCATCCTGCATACCAAGATGAACTGCACAATACATTTCAACTGAGATATTTGTTTTCGTGCATTTCACTTAATGTTATAATTTGATCAGTTTGAAATATTAGTGGACAGCATTTTCATGATGCAGTCTCTGTGACCAGATATTATGACTGATGTCAGTGAGATAGTAGAGATCTGTTATATTTTTGCACTTTTTGTACAATATTCCTTTCCAAGTAGAATTTGAATTCTTCTCAATTTTCTTTTATTGGCATATTGAAATGTGATTGATATCTTGAAAAATATGTGGCAAAAATACATAAAGTCACTGAAATTATAGAGCTGCATTTAATCTGGTGTATTTAGCTTTATAACATTGCTAAATTTTGAGTTGAAATGCCCAGCATATGCATTTTAGGCCAGATTAATTTTTCAGATCCAGGCCAAATGATAGTTTTACAGCCCATATCTGATATTACGTTTACTATGCAAAACAACATTGTGGACAACTTAAAATATTCATTGAAGTAATGTAACATAAACAGAACATTAACATGTTTTGATAAATAAGAAATCTCTACGGCTAGCTTCTCAACAGTTACAAAACACCAAGGAAAGAAAAAGCTGTGGGAGAAAAACGATGCCCAAAATCCACTTAAAAGTTCCAAAGCAATAAACGCTTTATTCAATGCTGCGTTTTCGTCCAAAAGACTTCATCAGATAAAATACCATTTTTTAAAAAAACAAACAATTTATACTAGTTTGTGCCATTCTTGTCCAATCATATTAGGCTTCCAATTAAAATAAGAGACCAAGTAAACTTCAGTATTGTGTCTCATGCTAATTAATACATTCATATTTATTCAGTTAAAAAGTTAAAATCCGCTGTCTTAATAAATATTTACTAGAATCAAAGGTTTTATTTAAAAATATTAAAATTCATTTGTTAGTTTGTTAAAATTGTATAATTTCATTCATAGGTTTTTGTATTTATTTTAGTAATTCATTATTAGTAAGAGTGTGGTCTTGGAGTCCCTTACTCTCTTCTATTTACAATAGAATAGTGCCATCTACTGGTCTTATTTATTATAGTTTGTGAAATCATATTTTAGCAGCTTTTAACTTTAAAAGTGGCAAGATAGAGATATTTTCATTCAATCCTGGGGGTCTATTGGCTTCCAGGGCCAATTGCCACCATAATTCTTTAAAGCCAATGTTTTCCTCCCAAGGACCCCCTCTTATATCAATTTTAACTTGGTCTAACACAAAAAATCTATATTTATATTCTTTGCAGACAAGTGAGTGTTTAAAAAGGGCATTGGTTTCCTTGCATTTTTTAATTTCATAGATGTGTTCATAAATCCTCTTTTTTAAGGAACGTTCTGTCTTACCCACATAGTAAGAAGAACACTCTATGCAAATTGCAAGGTATACCAATCCCTTGGACTCACAGTTAAAATATCCTTTACTATATAGCCAAATTTCTCTGCTGTCCAAGTAGATTTTTTCTTGGTTGGTTATGTATTCGCATTGTCTGCATTTTCCACATTTATATGTGCCTATCTTGCCAGGGTTACCCCTTTCACCCTTATACCTTGAATTCCCTGTCTCTAACAAGTTTTTTATGTTGGTTGAGTTCTTAAACACCACCTTTGGCTTGGAATCGAATAGTCCATCCAAATCTGAAAAGGTTTTAAACTTTTCCCATTCATTTTGAAACAAATCCTTTACTTTTCTATTCAAAGCGTTGTATTCAAGTATGAGTGCTTGTTGGTAATTTTCTTCCTTTTGTGGACTGTTGTTGTGAGGGGTTTGTATTTCTTCTTTTAGTCCTAATATGGGTCTAAATCTTCCTCTTCTGGCCTTAGCCACCTCCGTCCTATATTCCATGATGAATTCCTTGGGATATCCTCTATCCAGGAACATCTGTTGCAATCTATCACATTCCTTGTTAAATTCATCATCTGTACTCGTCATTCTAGACCCTCTGACGAACTGTCCCTTCACCAAGTTTCTTTTACAATGATTTGGATGTCCACTATCAAAATGAAGGAAGGAATTGACATACGTGTCTTTCCTATGCACTCTAGTTTCAAGGGAATTCAAGTTTTTAATAATTTCTATATCCAAGTAGGCAATGTTTGTGTTAGATATAGTATATGTAAATTTCAAAAAATCAGTTGTTTCTCCTATGTATGAAATGAATTCTTTAAATTTGACATAGTCACCAGTCCAAAAAATAATAATATCATCAAGGAACCTTTTATACAACTTGCAAAATTTAAAATATTCAGATTGAAATACAAACTTTTCCTCCCAGTTAGCGAGGACTAAATTGGCAAATGTAGGTGCACAGGCTGCGCCCATTGCGACTCCCTGTGTTTGTTGAAAAAACTCTCCTTGATGAACCAAAAAATTGTTCCTTAAAACCAAGTCCATCAGGCCTGTGCACACTACTTTGTCCTCGAATGTCATTTTGTTGTCCTTGAATACTTCCTCTTCAAACATTTTGATACCCTCTTCATATGGTATTGATCCAAATAAATCCACCACATCTATAGTCGCAAGTAACATGTCTTTATTGGGTAACTCTGTCTCCTGCAGTTTATGGAGCTATGAACAGCACTGTTTACAGGTCGGCTGCCATCTTCCCACAAGCAGTTTTATTATTTAGCAGTGAACTGGGCTATGAATTTCCAACTAGTTATAATTAACCTTGGGGCTACATTTCACTATGAGATGTAGCTGTGGTAGATGTAAAACAATCAGACGCTACCTTTTCTGAATCCCAGGGTTTCATCCTGCATACCAAGATGAACTGCACAATACATTTCAACTGGGATATTTGTTTTCATGCATTTCACTTAATGTTATAATTTGATCAGTTTGAAATATTAGTGGACAGCATTTTCATGATGCAGTCTCTGTGACCAGATATTATGACTGATGTCAGTGAGATAGTAGAGATCTGTTATATTTTTGCACTTTTTGTACAATATTCCTTTCCAAGTAGAATTTGAATTCTTCTCAATTTTCTTTTATTGGCATATTGAAATGTGATTGATATCTTGAAAAATATGTGGCAAAAATACATAAAGTCACTGAAATTATAGAGCTGCATTTAATCTGGTGTATTTAGCTTTATAACATTGCTAAATTTTGAGTTGAAATGCCCAGCATATGCATTTTAGGCCAGATTAATTTTTCAGATCCAGGCCAAATGATAGTTTTACAGCCCATATCTGATATTACGTTTACTATGCAAAACAACATTGTGGACAACTTAAAATATTCATTGAAGTAATGTAACATAAACAGAACATTAACATGTTTTGATAAATACATTGAAAACTAACATAGTTGATAGCCTGCATTTATTTTGTCAGATGAAATGCATGTCTTCAATGTATTGCCTCAAATATAGCCATTTCATTAGACTGTCTTGTAAATTATGATGTTATTTTTCATTTAACTGTACAAAAGGAAGTTAGTGCGTGTTCAACATGCAAAGTCATGTTCAGAACATAATGTCAAAAATGTTAGTTTGTGAAAAGCCTAACTGAAGTTTGTGTTACAAAACTATGAACAAGTGGTGAATTCTGTCTGTTAATTCTGAGCCATAGAATGGAAATCTAATTTCCAAAGTGAAAACAGAAAGAGATCAGGCCTGGCAAGTCGGTACGTAAAAATCTACTGTCAATCATTAGCGGACTGGAGTTCCGCTGTGGCAACCCCTAACTGGGAAAAGCCGAAAAATACAACAACAACAATATATGCAGAGTACAATTATTTCTCAGATGTTTAATGACAACAGGAGGAATGCATAATGACACGTTTTTAATTTTGAGAAAGAATAAGGAGTGGCTACCTACCTGATGACAGGAAACCATTGTAAACAAGATGTGTCAGCAGTGATACCCTTTTCAGAGTGTCACTGTTCTTTCACTCGTGACCATGGAGTTTCTATGTAGAAGTTAAGGAGCAGTGGGGGCTTGACCACACACTGGGATGTGCAACACACACTTATTTTTTGTTTTTCAGTGATTTTTTTAATCATAATTTGGTGCTTCCATTTGTTGGCATTTTGATGTTTGATAACTCAGTGGAAATATAAGGAATGTAACAAAATGTAACAACTTTCTCTGGGAAAATAAAATAGTGTTTAAAATAAATGGACGTCTGAAATCAAGAAGTGCAGACTAGAATAGATAGAAATTTGCTTCAATGGTAGGAAAAGAGAAAAAAACTAACACATGAAATGAATGATATATATGAACAAATTAAAAGTCTACCTTCAAATTTCAAATACAGGTAGTTGTTCATGTCAGCAATGAAAGGATCAATGAAGTGGCAAGCTGATTGTTTAAGAGACAGTGGTAGAAATTTGATAAGAGATTTGGATCACTATCCAAAAGTGAATCCCTGGGATTCAATAAAATCCATGTAGGCTTTGCGCAGAGCCTACACCAGTTTATGTGTGTGCAAGGTGATGTACGATGAGCAGCAACACTAATTACGTAATCATGCCACTCACCACATTTAAATGTAAGCAGGCATGGTTTCATGGCAGGAAACTGTGTAAAGCAACATGGATAGCAGAACTATTACCTCAGAGCATAGCAAGTTACCAGGATTGCGCGAAATGCCACAATGGTTACCAGGGCTTAACATACAGTTATGTATATGTTCCAAACACAGTACAGGATAGTGCATACAGGGCAGAGTATTGTAAAATCCCATTCCAGGCATCCTGTACAGAAGGTGTGTAAATGATCTGTATGGATACATGTACTGCCATGTAAAATAAATACTCAGGGTAATTGTGTGTATTGAATAGGGACACATAGATGAATGGTAGGAATGAACACAGGGAAAGAGGACAGGTGAAACAACCTAATGTACAGCAGATGAAGGCATGCCAATGGAAGACAGTTGCAGCAGCAACACCAAGCACATATCAATATGGTACAGTACGGACAGCACAACGAAAATTTATATTGTGTGACTGTCACACAAGGTGACATAACAATGGGGAAGATGTCTTTGTGAGATAAGCATCCTTACATGAACAATCCAGAGGGCATCTATCAGGGATCTAACATACAACTGGGGTAGGGTGCATATTGTGAAGCTGTGCAAACTGATTTGCCTGAATATGAGTGTAATGTCAGCAGAGATCTCCAAGTGGGACACATTTAAAGTCTCATGGACAGCAGTAAAAGAAGCACACATAATCATGGATAATATCAGAACAATGCCAACAGTACTTCCATGTCTCTGAAATAACATATGTGATTCTGAGTGATCAGAGATGGTTCTGCACCAACACATTCATGCAACTATTATGGCATATCAACAATCTATGA
>NC_056740.1:132093307-132197733 GCF_019279795.1 Protopterus annectens
TAACCATCAGCTCCAGTATGCAACTATTCAGCAGAAATGAATCACATATATATCACATTGTATCTCCCCTTTTTGTTGTACTGCAGCTTTATATCCCTATCACATCCTTTTTTAGCATGTTTCTTTCTATTTATGTGCATAACTCAGGTATTGTCATTGACATTAATTATCATTACATCTATAAAGTAGAATTTATGTTATAAATGTTTCAGTGATACTTCTTCAGCACATTTACATTCATTATATGGGTACAATTTATCCATTTTTCTTCCCCTCTTACTTAATTATACAGTAAAACCATTATTATTAGTAATTCCCATCCTTCAGAGTCCTTTCACTGTACTTGCTCTTAATATTTCTGGGCTTCAGCATGTGCTCGTCCATTAGAATTTCCTGTAGGCAAGCCATTTTCTTTACTGTGCTATTGCTTGCAAGCATCTTTCCATAGCTGTGGACACGATTACTGGCCACAAAAAGGTGATTGCAATTGTGCATGTGTGATGACAAGCATGCATATTTGACTATCGCTGCTGCTCATTGTGCTAACACACTTATGTCATGTAAGAACAGTGCAAAGGCTACACAATAGTTAACAACTCATAGGGAATATCTTGTTGTAAGTAAGATATAGAAACAATAAGCATAGTACTTTGTTTAATTGTCAGTGCTAGAAGCCTTAACACAGTAATTAAACAGTATATAATTTATAGGATGATTAATGAGCAGAAAAAATACACAATTTTTATATTAGAAATAAAAATGGCCCACAGTCACCATGCATATCTGCTCAGTCAATGGCATGTCTTGAACCTGAGGAGCTCACTCATTCTTCCAAAAGAGACTCATTTTTTTAATAAGCAGTAAGGTTGGCTTGTCTCCTAATGACAACTATCATGAGCAAGATGGCAGATGGGCATGCTAAATTTGTTACACCATCCAGGTACTGAAGATCAGGTAACATACTGCTAAAAAATGTGTCCACTATTTGCAATTTACTTTGGAGGTATAATGCCTTTCATTAAACAAATAGGCAGATGAATGCAGTACTATATTTAACACAATATTCAATGAAACAATAGAAAAATAAAATTCAGTACTATCTTATAATACTGTGAGTTTGTACTTATCTCAGCTTGTAATAAAGTTGATGTAGTGGGTGCAAAAGC
The DNA here is from genome assembly GCF_019279795.1 of Protopterus annectens. NCBI lineage: Eukaryota > Metazoa > Chordata > Ceratodontiformes > Protopteridae > Protopterus > Protopterus annectens. The sequence continues at coordinate 132,094,474 of NC_056740.1, forward strand.
TAACTAAACAGCTCCAGTATGCAACTATTCTGCAGAAATAATTTCAGGGATAAAGGACTAAAAGTTTAAGGCACAGATAATCCCTCTAGGCTAAGACTTCAACACCAAATAACAATGAAGTGAGGTAAATTAACTGCAGACAGGGAGAGACAGAGAGGAGCTTCCAAATATCAGTAAACAAATAGGCAGATATATACAGTACTATTTTTAACACAATATTCTATGAAACAATAAACAGAAAAAATATAATTCAGTATTATCTTATAACACTGTAAGTTTGTACTTATCTCAGCTTGTAAAAAAGATGATGTAGGGAGTGCAAAAGTAACCAAACAGCTCCAGTGTGCAACTATTCAGCAGAATTAATTTCTGAGATAACGGACTAAGACTTTAAGGCACAGAGAATCCCTCCAGGCTAAGACTTCTACAGTGAATAACAATGAAGTGAGATAAACAAACAAACTGTAGAAAGGGAGGGACAGAGAGGAACAATCTATTTTCAGTAAACAGGCAGATAAATGCAGTACTATTTTTAACACAATATTGAATGAAACATTAGAAAAATAAAATTCAGTACTATCTTGTAACACTGCAGGTTTGTACTTATATCAGCTTGTAGTAAAGTTGAAGTAGGGTGTGCAAAAGCTGACCAAACAGATCCTGTATGCAACTATTCAGCAGAAATAATTTCAGAGATAAGTGACTAAGACTGTAAGGACAGAGAATCCCTTTAGGCTAAGACTTCTACACCGAATAACAATGAAGTGAGATGAAAAAAATAACTGCAGATAGGGAGAGACAGAGAGGAGCTTCCAATATTCAGTAAATAAATAGGCAGATAAATGCAGTATTATTTTTAACACAATATTGAATGAAACAATAGAAAAAATAAAATTCACTGCTGTCTTTTAACACTGCAAGTTTGCACTTATCTCAGCTTGTAATAAAGTTGAAGTAGGGTGTGCAAAAGCTAACCAAACAGATCCTGTATGCAACTATTCAGCAGAAAGAATTTCAGAGATAAGTGACTAAGAATTTAAGCCACAGAGAATTCCTCTAGGCCAATACTTCTACACCGAATAACCATGAAGTTAGATGAATAAACTAACTGCAGACAGGGAGAGACACGAAGGAGCTTCCTATTTTCAGTAAACAAATCATAGATAAATGCAGTACTATTTTTAACATAATATTCAATGAAAAAATAAACAGAAAAAATAAAATTCAGTACTATCTTATAACACTGCAAGTTTGTACTAATTTCAAATTGTAATAAAGTTGATGTAGGGTGTGCAAAAGCTAACCAAACAGCTCCAGTATGCAACTATTCAGCAGAAATAATTTCAGATTTAAGGGACTAAGACTTCAAGGCACAGAGAATCCCTCTTGGCTATGTCTTATACACCGAATAACAATGAAGTGAGATGAATAAACTCACAGGGAGAAACAGAGTGGAGCTTCCAATTTTCAGTAAACAAATAGGCAGATGAATTCAGTACTATTTTTAAACAATAGTCAATGAAACAATAGAAAAATAAAATTCAGTACCATCTTATAACACTGCGAGTTTGCACTTATCTCAGCTTGTATTAAAATTGATATAGGATGTGCAAAAGCTAACCAAACAGCTCCAGTAGGCAACTATTCAGCAGAAATAATTTCAAAGATAAGGAACTAAGAATTTAAGCCACAGAGAATTCCTCTAGGGTAAGACTTCTACAAGGAATAACCATGAAGTTAGATGAATAAACTAACTGCAGAAAGGGAGAGACAGAGAGGAGCTTCCTATTTTCAGTAAACAAATAGGCAGATAAATGCAGTACTATTTTTTAAACAATATTCAATGAAACAATAGAAAAAAATAAAATTCAGTACTATCTTATAACACTGCAAGTTTGTACTTATCTCAGATTGTAATAAAGTGTATGTACAGTGTGCAAAAGGTAACCAAACAGCTCCGGTATGCAACTATTCTGCAGAAATATTTTCAGGGATAAGGGACTAAGACTTTAAGATACAGAGAATCCCCTAGGCTGAGACTTCTACACCAAAAACAATGAAGTGAGATGAATAAACTAACCGAAGGCAGGGAAAGAAAGGGAGGAGCTTTCAATTTTCAGTAAAATAAGCAGATGAATGCATTACTATTTTTAACACATGAAACAATATTCAATGAAACAATAGAAAAAATTAAATTCAGTACTATCTTCTAACACTGCAAGTTTTATACTTATCTCAGCTTGTAATAAAGTTGTTGAAGGATGTGCAAAAGCTAACTAAACAGCTCCAGTATGCAACTATTCAACAGAAAACATTTCAGAGATAAGGAGCTAAGACTTTAAGGCACAGAGAATCCCTCTAGGCTAAGACTTCTACATCGAATAACAATGAGTGAGATGAATAAACTAACTGCAGACAGGGAGTGAGGGAAAGGAGCTTCCAATATTCAGTAAACAAGTAGGCAGATAAATGCAGTACTATTTTTAACACAATATTCAAAAAAACAATAGAAAAAATAAAATTCAGTACTATCTTCTAACATTGCAAGTTTGTATTTATCTCAGCTTGTAATAAAATTGATGTAGGGTGTGCAAAAGCTAACCAAAAAGCTCCAGTATGCAACTATTCAGCAGAAATAATTTCAGAGATAAGGGATTAAGACTTTAAGGCACTGAGAATTCCTATAGGCTAAGACTTCTACATTGAATAACAATGAAGTTAGATGAATAAACAAACTGCAGACAGGGAGAGACACAGAGGAGCTTCCAATTTTCTGTAAACAAATAGGCAGATAAATGCAATACTATTTTTAACACAATAATGAATGAAACAATAGAAAAAATAAAATTCAGTACTATCTTCTAACACTGCAAGTTTGTACTTATCTCAGCTTCTAATACAGTTGATGTAAGGTTTGCAAAGGCTAACCAAACAGCTCCAGTATGAAACTATTCAGCAGAAATAATTTCAGAGATAAGTGACTTAGACTTTAAAGCACGGGGAATCCTTCTAGGCTAAGACTTCTACACTGAATAACAATGAAGTGAGATGAAAAAACTAACTGCAGACAGGGAGAGACACAGAGGAGCTTCCAATATTCAGAAAACAAATAATCAGATAAATGCAGTATTATTTTAACACATTATTAAATGAAACAATAAACAGAAATAATAAAATTCATTACTATCTTATATCACTGCAAGTTTGTACTTATCTCAGCTCATAATAAAGTTGATGTAGCATGTGCAAAAGCTAAGCAAATAGCTTCAGTATGTAACTATTCAGCAGAAATAATTTCATAGATAAGGGTATAAAATTTTAAGCCACAGAAAATCCCTCTAGGCTAAGACTTCTACACCGAATAACAATGAAGTGAGATGAATAAACTAACTGCAGACAAGAAGAAACAAAGAGGAGCTTCCAATTTTCAGTAAACAAATAGGCAGATAAATACAGTACTAATTTAACACAATATTCAATGAAACAATAGAAAAAATAAAATTCAGTACTATCTTATAACACTGCAAGTTTATACTTATCTCAGCTTGTAAAAAAGTTGATGTAGGGTGTGAAAAAGCTAACCAAAGAGTTCCAGTATGTAACTATTCAGCAGAAATAATTTCAGAGATAGAGGACTAAGACTTAAAGCCACAGAGTACCCCTCTAGGCTAAGATTTCTAAACTGAATAAAAATGAAGAGAGATGAATAAACTAACTGCAGACAGGGAGAGAGAGAGAGGAGCTTCCAATTTTCAGTAAACAAATATCCAGATAAATGCAGTACTATTTTTAACACAATATTGAATAAAACAACAGAAAAAATAAAATTCATTACAATCTTATAACACTGCAAGTTTGCACTTATCTCAAATTGTAATAAAGTTGATGTAGAGTGTGGAAAAACAAAACAAAATGCTCCAGTATGCAACTATTCAGCAGAAATAATTTCAGAGATAAGGGACTAAGACTTTATGGCAAAGAGAATCCCTCTATGCTAAAACTTCTACACTGAATAACAATGAAGTGTGATGAATAAACTAACTGCAGACAAGGAGAGAAGGAGAGGTGCTTCCAATTTTCAGTAAACAAATATGCAGATAAATGCAGTTTTATTTGTAACACAATATTCAATGAAACAATAGAAACAATAAAATTTGGTACTATCTTATAACATTGCAAGTTTGTATTTATCTCAGCTTGAAATAAAATTGATGTAGGATGTGGAAAAGCTAACCAAACAGCTCCAGTATGCAACTATTTAGCAGAATTAAATTCAGAGATAAGGGACTAAGACTTTAAGGCACTAAGAATCCCTCTAGGATAAGACTTCTACATCAAATAACAATGAAGTGAGATGAATAAACTAACTGCAGACAGGGAGAGACACAGAGGAGCTTCCAATTTTCAGTAAACAAATAGGCAGACAAATGCAGTACTCTTTTTAACACAATATTCAATAAAACAATAAATAGAAAAAATAAATGTCAGTACTATCTTACAGCACTGCAAGTTTGTACTTATCTCAGCTTGTAATAAAGTTGATGTAGGGTGTGCAAAAGCTAACCAAAAAGCTCCAGTATGCAACTATTCAGCAGAAATAATTTCAGAGATAAGGGAATAAGACTTTAAGGCACAGAATATTCCTTTAGGCTAAGACTTCTACACCGAATAACAATGAAGTTAGATGAATAAACTAACTGCAGACAGGGAGAGACAGAGAGGAGCTTCCAATTTTCAGTAAAAGAATGGGCAGATAAATTCAGTACTATTTGTAACACACTATTGAATGAAACATTAGAAAAATAAAATTCAGTACTATCATATAACACTGCAAGTTTGTACTTATATCAGCTTGCAATACAGTTGATGTAGGGTGTGCAAAAGCTAACCAAACAGCTCCAGTATGCAACTATTCAGCAGAAATAATTTCAGAGATAAGTGACTAAGACTATAAGACACAAAGAATCCCTCTAGGCTAAGACTTCTGCACCGAATAACAATGAAGTGAGATGAAAAAAATAACTGCAGACAGGGAGAGACAGAGATCAGCTTCCAATATTCAGTAAAGAAATAGGCAGACAAATACAGCACTCTTTTTAACACAATATTCAATGAAACAATAAACAGAAAAAATAAATGCCAGCACTATCTTACAGCACTGCAAGTTTGTACTTATCTCAGCTTGTAATTAAGTTGAAGTACGGTGTGCAAAAGCTAACCAAACAGCTCCAGTATGCAACTATTCAGCAGAAATAATTTCAGAGATAAGTGACTAAGACTATAAGGCACAGAGAATCCCTCTAGGCTAAGACTTCTACACCAAATAACAATGAAGTTGGATGAATAAACTAACTACAGACAGGGAGAGACAGAGAGGAGCTTCCAATTTTCAGTAAACGAAAGGGCAGATAAATTCAGTGCTATTTTTAACACAATATTGAATGAAACAATGGAAAAAATAAAATTCACTACTATCTTTTAACACTGCATGTTTGCACTTATCTCAGTTTATAATTAAGTTGAAGTAGGGTGCACAAAAGCTAACCATACAGATCCAGTATGCAACTATTCAGCAGAAATAATTTCAGAGATACTGGACTAAGAATATAAGCCACAGATAATTCCTCTAGGCTAATACTTCTACACCGAATAACCATGAAGTTAGATGAATAAACTAACTACAGACACAGAGAGACAGGGAGGAGCTTCCAATTTTTAGTAAACAAATAGGTAGATAAATGCAGTACTATTTTTAAAACAATATTCAATGAAAAAATAAACAGAAAAAATAAAATTCAGTACTGTCTTATTACACTGCAAGCTTGTACTTATCTCAGCCTGTAATAAAGTTGATGTAGGGTGTGCAAAAGCTAACCATGCAGCTCCAGCATGCAACTATTCAGCAGAAATAATTTCAGTGATAAGGGACTAAGACTTTAAGACACAGAGAATCCATCTAGGCTGAGACCTGTGCACTGATTAACAATGAAGTGAGATGAATAAACTAACTGCAGACAGGGATTGACAGAGAGGAGCTTCCAATTTTCAGTAAGCAAACAGGCAGATAAATGCAGTACTATTTTTAACACAATATTCAATGAAACAATAGAAAAAATAAAATTCAGTGCTATCTTATAACACTGCAAGTTTGTACTTAGCTTGTAATAAAGTTGATGTAGGGTGTGGAAAAGCTAACCAAACAGATCCTGTATGCAACTATACAGCAGAAATAATTTCAGAGATAAGGGACTAAGATTTTAAGGCACAGAGAATCCCTCTAAGATTAGACTTCTACACAGAATAACAATGACATTTGATGAATAAACTAACTGCAGACAGGGAGAGACATAGAGGAGCTTCCAATTTTCAGTAAGCAAATAGGCAAATAAATGCAGTACTATTTTTAACACAATATTCAATGAAACAATAAACAGAAAAAATCAAATTCAGTACTATCGTATAAGAGTGCAAGTTTGTACTTATCTCAGCTTGTAATAAAGTTGATGTTGGGTGTGCAAAAGCTAACCAAACAGCTGCAGTATGCAACTATTCAGCAGAAATAATTTCAGAGATAAGGGACTAAGAATTTAAGTCACAGAGAATTCTTCTAGGCTAAGACTTCTACACCGAATAACCATGAAGTGAGATGAATAAACTAACTGCAGACAGTGAGAGACAGACAGGTACCTCCAACTTTCAGTAAACAAATAGGAAGAGAAATACAGTACTATTTTTAAAACAATATTCAATGAAACAATAGAAAAAATAATATTCAGTACTATCTTATAACACTGCAAGTTTGTACTTATCTCAGCTTGTAATAAAGTTGATGTACAGTGTGCCAAAGCTAACCAAACAGCTCCAGTATGCAACTATTCAGCAGAAATAATTTCAGGGATAAGGAACTAAGACTTTAAGGCACAGATAATCCCCTAGGCTAAGACTTCTACACCAAATAACAATGAAGTGAGATGAATAAACTAACTGAAGACAGGGAAAGACAGAGAGTAGCTTTCAATTTTCAGTAAACAAATAGGCAGATAAATGCAGTACTATTTTTAACACAATATTTAATGAAACAATGAAAAGAAAAAAGAAAATTCAGTACTATCTTATATCATTGCAAGTTTGTACTTATCTCAGCTTGTAATAAAAGTGATATAGCATCTGCAAAAGCTAACCAAACAGCTTGAATATGCAACTATTCAGCAGAAATAATTTCAGAGGTAAGGGACTAAGATTTTAAGCCACAGAGAATCCCTCTAGGCTAAGACTTCTACACCGAATAACAAGTGAGATGAATAAACTAACTGCAGACAGCAATTGACAGAGAGGAGCTTCCAATTTTTAGTAAACAGATAAGCAGATACATGCAGTACTATTTTTAACACAATATTCAATGAAAGAATAAACAGAAAAAATAAAATTCAGTACTATCTTCTAATACTGCAAGTTTGTACTAATCTCAGCTTATAATAAAGTTGATGTAGGGTGTGCAAAAGGTAACCAAACAGCTCAAGTATGCAACTATTCAGCAGAAATAATTTCAGAGTTATGGGACTAAGACTTTAAGGCACAGAGAATCCCTCTAGGCTATTATACACCAAATAACAATGAAGTGAGATGAATAAACTGACAGGGAGAGACAGAGTGGAGCTACCAACTTCAGTAAACAAATAGGCAGATAAATGCAGTACTATTTTTAACACAATATTCAATGAAACAATAAACAGAAAAATTAAATTCAGTTCAATCTTATAACACTGCAAGTTTATACGTAGCTTGTGATAAAGTTGATGTAGGGTGCACAAAAGCTAACCATACAGCTCCAGTATGCAATTATTCAGTAGAAATAATTTCAGATATAAAGGAATAAGACCTTAAGACACAGAGAATCCCTCTAGGCTAAAATCTCTACACTGAATAACAATGAAGTGAGATGAATAAACTAACTGCAGGCAGGGAGAGAAAGAGAGGAGCTTTCAATTTTCAGTAAGCAAACAGGCAGAGAAATGCAGTACTATTTTAATACAATATTCAATGAAACAATAAAAAAAATAAAATTCAGTACTATCTTATAACACTGCAAATTAGTTCTTAGCTTGTAATAAAGTTGATGTAGGATTTGGAAAAGCAAACCAAACATCTCCAGTATGCAACTATTCAGCTGAAATAATTTCAGAGATTAGAGACTTAGACTTTAAGGCACAGAGAATACCTCTAGAATAAGACTTCTGCACCAAATAAAAATGAAGTGAGATGAATAAACCAACTGGAGACAGGGGGAGACACAGAGGAGCTTCCAATTTTCAGTAAACAAATAGGCAGATTAATGCAGTAGTATTTTAACACAATATTCGATGAAAAAACAAACAGAAAAAGTAAAATTCAGTACTATCTTATAACACTGCAAGATTGTACTTATCTCAGCTTTTAATAAAGTTGATGTAGGGTGTGCAAAAGCTAACCAAACAGCTCCAGTATGCAACTATTCAGCAGAAATAATTTCAGAGTTATGGGACTAAAACTTTAAGGCACAGAGAATCCATCTTGACAAATACTTCTACACCGAATAACAATGAAGTAAGATGAATAAACTAACTGCAGACAGGGAGAGACATAGGGGAGCTTCCAATTTTCAGTAAACAAATAGACAGATAAATGCAGTACTATTTTAACACAATATTCAATGAAACAATAGAAAAAATAAATTCAGTACGATCTTATAACACTTCAAGTTTGTAATTATCTCAGCTTTAATAAAGTTGATGTACGGTGTGCTAAAGCTAAGCAAACAGCTCCAGTATGCAACCATTCAGCTGGAAAAAATTCAGAGATAATGGACTAAGACTTTAAGGCATAGTAAATGCCTCTAGGCTAAGACTTCTATACTGAATAACAATGATGTGAGGTGAATAAACTAATTGCAGACAGGGAGAGACAGAGAGGAGCTTCCAATCTTCAGTAAACAAATAGGCAGATAAATGCAGTACTATTTGTAACACAATATTCAATGAAACAATAAACAGAAAAAATAAAATTCAGTACTATCTTATAACACTGCAAGTTTGTACTTATCTCAGCTTGTAATAAAGTCAATGTAGGGTGTGCAAAAGCTGAGCAAACAGCTCCAGTATGCAACTATTCAGTAGAAATAACTTCTGAGATAAGGGACTAAGACTTTAAGGCACAGAAAATCCTTCAAGGCTAAGACTTTTACACTGAATAACAATGAAGTGAGAAGAGCAAACTAACTGCATAAAGGGAGAGACAGAGACGAGCTTCCAATTTTCAGTAAACAAATAGGCAAATAAATGCAGTACTATTTTTAACACAATATTTAATGAAACAATAAAAAATATAAAATTCTGTACTATCTTATAACACTGCAATTTTGTACTTAGCTTGTAATAAAGGTGATGTAGGGTGTGCAAAAGCAAACCAAACAGCTCCAGTATGCAACTATTCAGCAGAATAATTTCAGGGATAAGAGACTAGGGGCCAGATTCAGGAAGGCTTACACGGAGTTCAAGAGTAGTGTAAGCCTCCGTGTAAGCCTCCGTGTAAGCCTCCCGATTCAGGTACAGCCCAAACCTCCATGTAAGAGACAGCTAACACGTCTCTTACACGGACTGGGCGTGGAAATGCTCAATACCTCATTTGCAGCTCCAAGATATGCAAATGAGGTATTTGAGCGATCCATGAAGCAGAAACCAGTCCGTGTAACGGACGTGTTAGCTGCAGAAATGTACTCAGCTGACAACTGAGTACATTTCTGCAAAATCAAAAACGGAGCTATGTCAGCTCCAAATAAAGGGTGCATATGTGTCATTAAGCATGCCAATGGCCAAATATGTGGCCATTGGCATGAAAAAGTGTTGCAAAATAAGTTATTTAACTTTTTTTTTTCACGGGATTTTGTGTTTAACTGCAGCACACCAGCAAGCGGGTGCGCTACCTAAAACTGAAAACCGAAGCTTATAAGCCCACAATTGTGGGATTTATGTATTACATGGAATGTCAATGGAGGGACTTGCAGACTAAAAACAATATGGCCTCCGTTTAGTGGTTGTCAAGGGAAGCTCCGTGTAAGATATGTAACTAAGCATTACTAGGCAATCCTATGTAAATGAGGGTTACAATACTGAATCACACTGCCACATAGGTAATGAGCACTTTCTGAGTAGTGTAAGAGTTAGAGAAGGGGAGGAACAGAGTAAGAGGTAGGTGACATCACGGAGGGAAGGATAGAAAGAAATGTCCCAGATTGGAGGGCAATGTAAGGTAACAGATGACAGACAGACATCAGGGGAGGTGTGTCCCAACAGAACACTAGGAAAGTCAAGAAATTGAGGGTATCGCTATCCCTACACTCAAAGTTTCTTGATATACGTGCATCTTGGCAGCGTGGCGTGTAAGGCAGGTTCAACATGTGGGGCGTGTTGCAAACTGTTTACAACGGTTTGCGGGCGTGCATGTGTGTAAGGCAGTGTCTTGGCGTTTTAGCATGAATCAGCCTAGCTAACACCGTGTAAGGATGTGTGCAGCGTGTAACACTGTGTAGGGATGTGTGCGGCGTTTAAGTGACTGTGGCGTGTTTAAGCTGGTGTGCACATTGCTCCCCTCAGGAAACAGAGAGGAAACAGGAAACAACCAAAATACAGGAAACTGCCAGGGAATACTGCTGGAGTTAATTGGTGGAAACAATTACAAGCAGGCAATTACACAGGCAGACTAGAAGCCCAGCCCAGCACTTAAAACACAACAAAGAGCAGTGAAGGCTGTTTCTCACAAGAGATACTGCCAGAAGCTAAGCTATCAGAATTGAAAACTGAAATAAAGCTGAACTCAGAGCAGAAATGCTAGGGGCTGCCATGGCTATTATAATCAGGCATAGGCGAATTGCTGAGGGTGGTGACAATGCAGATGCTGACAGACAACCCAGAGTGAGGAGAAGGAGAAGAGTATACAGGCCCAGGGTCACCTACCATGGGTTACATGAGCTGGAGATAGTAGGCGCTATAGAGTGGACAGAGAGCTCCTGCAGCAGATTGTTGAGCTGTGCAGGCCACACCTCACACACAGAACCAACAGAGGGGAACCCATCCCAGTGGAAACCAAGGTATGTGTTGGCCTAAGAATACTAGCAACAGGTACCTTCCAGAGACCAACTGGTGATATGATGGGGATATCACAGGCATCAGCCTCCAGGGTACTGCACCAGTTCCTGGATGCCATGTCACCACATGTCAGTGATCATATATATGTCCCTAATGACCGTGAAGTTGTGGCCAGCAATATCGTCTCTTCCAGCAAATAGCGGGATACCCTGAGGTGCTGGGTGCAATAGACTGCACGCACACGCATCAAAGCACCAGCCGGTGGCGGGTAGAGTCTACATTAACCGCAAGGGATACCCCTCCATCAACTGCCAGGTCGTGTGTGATGCCCAGGGCATAATAATGAATGTGTGTGCTGGCTGCCCTGGGAGCTACCACGATTCCCACATCTGGCATCTGGCAGCTGTACCAATCATTTGCCAATGGGGACTTCCACACGGACACCTAGTGGGGATGCAGGTTATGCACTTGTGCTGTGGCTGCTGACACCCATGAGGAATGGGCACAGAGGTGAACAGGAGCGCCATAATGGGGCACACGCACAAACACGTAATATCATAGGCGTGTGTTTGGGCTGCTCAAGTCACGGTTCCGGTGTCTGGACACATCTGGTGGAGCTTTGCAGTACACACCAACTACATGTACCCAAATGATCATGATATGTGCTATGCTACATAATATGATCCTGCTGAAACAACTGCAGCAGGACCAGCACAGGGCTGGGCCAAACATCCCCACCATTGCCAAGGCCACCACAGGCAGGGGGTGACTCGGAGGAGGAACAACCTGACCTTGTCCCAGTAGGCAGAAGGAGGCGTGCCCAGTATGCCCTGGCCTTGGCAAAGAGGCAACGCATAGCACATACGCTTGGTCAGTAGGAACACTGGGACTGATATCCGCTCTGACTCACTCGTACAGTAACAGGGATGCCTAACATGACACAACCTGCTTCCAAATGTACAGGGAGTGTAGTATGTGTATCCGACAGAGGTGGCCCTGCAGCACCACCTGAGGCATGAATGCCATGTGTTAAGTAATGTAATATCATGTACAATATGCACACCTGAGGACCCCAACTAACATCCATATCCACGCATATGACCCTGTGGAAACAGCTGCACGTCATACAGTGATGTACATGTGCAAAAACATGGAACAAGATACAAAATGAGGGTGTCTAGCAATAAATAGCATGGATAACCACACACCCATGTTTGTACCACAACAAGAAGCAACATGGAATAGCCATGGTCAAAAACAATGGCTAAAACCGACTACTACTATATAGCCTGCTGCAGACCACTGTCCTAATAGCAGGAACTGCCCCAGGCCTATGTCCATAGGTTCATACTAGGCTATCTGCCCTAGGGCATTAATAAGCCTAGGCCAGAGTTTTGTGGCGTCTGCCACCCTTGCAAGTTGATGGATAATATGCCCATTATTTTGCTGTGCCTCTGTCAAGCAGTGATACTGAGGTTATCCCTGGGGTATACCTGCAATCTCCCATCCATTGGTCAAGATCTCACTTGAACAAAGCCAGTGAGGTGCTCAGCCCCACATGTACCAGGATGTTGTTCCACAGCATATGGACTCTCTGGGTGATGAATCTGTCCCTCCAGCACATCCTATTAATATCTGTGTTGAGGTTTAGGTCTCCTGCCCTTGTAGTTCTGATGGATGTAGAGGTCTTGAGGTGAAGCATGTTCATAAAGTCTGGGTTGGACATAGCCTTGTATGTCAGGCACAGATCACCTCTGAGCAGTCAGTAAGTGACTGAATACAGCTGGAATTCCTTCAGTCGGGCAGCATAAGAAATATGTTTGAGACCCTTTCACCTCCTGTCGAGGAATTTGTGGGCCCATCCAATCTGAATGGGGCAGTGTATGCAATCATTGGTGTGATGAGTACAGGGGAACGATGACCTCCCTTGATCTAGATGTGAATCACTGCATGATGAGGTGGCCAATGTAGAAGGCCTTCCAAACTACCCTGGCAATGTGAGTGTCAAGCAAAGGTCACTGTCAACCTGGGTGCCCAGGTCCCTGATAACCTACGTTGTGCTTAGAGGATTGCCACCTAGATGGGAAGTAGTGGTAACCTTGTTCTTCCTGAAGGGTATGGCTATGCATTGTTTAGTGTTTAATGTAAGGCCATGGCCGTGGCACCAGTTATCTGTGTCTATGAGACCCTTCTGAAGGATGTCTGTGTCAGATGGGTTTCCAGCTATGCTTCCCAGTTTGCAGTCATCTTCAAACTTTGTCAGCCATAATCCTCCTGTGTTTGCTCGTACTTCTGAAAAGTAGATACTGAACAAATGTGGGCCCAGGACTGAGCCCTGTGGGACACCACTTGTGACAGCTCTGGAGTGTGAACTGGCACCAGCAACTTTGACCCTGTGTGTTCCGTCACTTAGCCAATTTGCAACCCATGCTGTGATGTATGGGTTCACAATTAAGCTGGTGATGTTTTCAATGATACCTGAGTGGGGTATTGTGTGAAAGCCTTTGCCAGGTCAAGGTAGGCTGTGTGGACTGCCTTGCCCACGTCAATGGCCTGGGTGAGTGTTTTGAAAAAGTCAACCAAGTTTAAAAGGCATGATCTGCCCTTGACAAAGCCAAACTGGATTGGATCCAATGTCTGCAAGTCCCTATGTCTTCATTTAGAATTCCCATTATGATCCTCTCCATAGCTTAGCAGAACAGGCTTGTCAAGCTGATGGGATGGTAGTTTCTGGGGTTGGTGGAGGCACCTCCTTTGTGAAGTGGGTCCACCATTGCTGTATGCCACTCCTTGGGAACATATCCTGAGGTGAGGCTAAGATTAAACAACTGCCCTAACTGCGGGTGTAATTACTCATTGAGTTCATGGAGCACACAACTGGGGACACCATCTGGTCCCATGGATAAAGTGTTTTCTGCCTTGGATTGAGCAGTTCCCACCCCAGCAGTGGAGATGTTTGGGGGCTACAATCCTCTGGTGTACATACCCCCAGTTGGGGGAGGGGAGAAATCTGCACTGAACCTGTCAGTCAGTATGTTGCCAATGTCTGTAGGTGCAGTGATATCAACATTATTCTGAACTAAGTCTGAGCATATCTGGGAGTTTCCTCCCAGGTTTCAAACATAGGTAAAAAGGCCTCATGATTGTCCCTGGAGTCCTGAGTGGGTTTACTCTCAAAACATGCCTCGGATGATTGTATGGGGAACCCAGTGTTTTACTCACAATGAGCAGGGTGCCTTCCCCCCTCGGATTACGCTCTATCTTGTAGTAGCTCCTTCCTTGTGTTGTACAGCTTGTTTATGGCTAGGGTCCACCAGACTGGATGCTTGCCTGTGGTACAAAGAGTCATTATTATTTGGGATTGCCTGAACCATGCAGTCCTGGAGGTGCTGGTAGAAGGCATTTCTAAGTGATACAGTGGCTTGGGTAATGGTGTCTGCTGGCCTGGGGGCCTTGAAAGAGACCACACCAGTCCTCAGAAATGTGAAGTCGGCATTTGAGAAGGTCTTCACCGTTTCATTTCCCATCTGGGGTGTGGGTGGGATGTGGACTCCCACTGAGAATAGTCCATGATCTGATCTCACCAATGATGGGTATATGTCTGGTGTTGAACAGTGTGACCCCATGTTCGTGATGATGTGTTCTAGTATGTTGCCTCCACTTGAGGGGATTGGGACCAGTTGTTCCATGGCATTTCAGTGTATGAACTCTTGGAACCTTTGTGTTAGAGTGTTGTGGCATGATTAGTGATCCCAGTCTATATGTGGATAGTTGGAATCACCCAGTAGGATGGTGTTTTGAGATACATTTATCCCCTTCAGTGTTTGCAGGATAGCTGTGTGAGGTACCTGAGTTTGAGCGGGTGGCATGTAACATGCTACAAACTGCAGAGCAGTCTTGCCTACGGTCACTGGCACCTGGATGGTCTCTGATGCATCGTGTGTTGCCACCAACCATGAGGTGAGGGTGTCCTTGATGAATATGGACACCCACCATCCTTCTTGGTGTTGTCGGGATGCTGGTGCCGGAATGCATGATATGAGGTAACACCCGATAGTGCCGGGGTGCTGTCAGAAGCTGTGAACCAGGTTTCAGGCACAGCACAGACATCAATGTGCTACATACTGAGAAGGGCATAGAGTGTGTGCAGCTTGAGGTTGAGACCTTGGGCATTGAGCAGCATTACCCTTAGTGTCTTTCCTTTACTGTGTTCTAGGGTGGTAGGTGTAGAATCTGAGTCTTGCATAAAAAAGGCACAATGGGGGTGGCAAGAGCATCATCTGAAATCCAGGAGTCCAGGGGTGACAGGTGCAAGCTGTCCCTTGCAAATCACCGTGGCCTGTCCAGCATGTCATCCCAGGCAGACAGACATTGGACCCCCTTAGAATGACACCATAGTCTAAGCAAAATACTACAGCTGATCATCTTGTCTCTGTTTATGTGGCATCATACTTGGTGAAGGTAGGATACTGCCGAAGGTCAGGGTCATACCTGCCTGGCCTACATAATCAGAGGGATCCTCTATGTCTCTTTCCATGTAGTCCAGGGAGGTACATCTCAGGTCGTTCACACCAGCATGGATTATGACTGGGTCAGACCTGTACTTGCAGTTTAGTGACCTGAGTGCTTGCATTATGTGGTGGATTCCAGTGCCCGATAGGCAGCTTACTGTGACCTCCTCTGTACCTGATCTGGTGAGTGGGACATCAGTGTGTCTGACTATGGAGTCACCTATGACAAGTGTGTCCGGCATTGTGTTTGGCCTTAAGGGCTGTGACTGTTTGGCACACCAACTCTGTGGTCAATGTGTTGCATGTGCTGTGCCCTGTGGAGGCAGTTGTGTGAGTGTCTGCTGTGGTGGCCACCGCCATTCTGGTAGACTTCTGATCAGAGCCTCCGAGAGTGTCTCTGTGTGTCTATGTGTATGATCTTAAGTTGTGACAGTGCCATGTGAGACTGGATTAAAGATGTGTGTGTGGTTACCTTCACCCTCTCTCTGGTCTTGCTAGTCCTATGTTGAGAGAGCTCAGCCTCCACTTTGGCTATATAGTTGCATCTCTCACATGTATGTGTGTTTTATGGCAGAAGGAGAGGGTTGTCAGTGTACATGAGGCAACTGTAACAGTGCCTCAATATTCCCAGGTTCACCAGCTGAGCAGGAGAGGACACTAGCAACTGATCCCTAGACATGCTAGAAGGAATAGACAAAACAATGTTGGAATACAGGGAGATATCAAGCCCCCAAGCCACATCATACTGTTTGATTGACAATAGCTACACATACACCGGTGTTTCATAGTGTCATAGTGTACTACTAGGCTATCTGCCCTAGTGCATGTATAAGCCTAGCCATAGTGATGTGGCTATTGCCACCTTATAGTGGTAATAAGTGTACAGAATAGATTCTGAATATTGTGCCTCTGACTTAGTAGTGACACATTATGACCCCCTTACGTAATTGAATAACATGACTGTGTCTCTGTCTAGTCTGTGCCTCTGTCTCATATGCAGTTGTCCAGATGTCTCCTGAAGAGAGTCAGTGAGGGACTCTGTCAAACATGAACTGGGATACTCTGCTAGAGTGTGAGATGCCTCTGAGTTATGACTCTGTCCCTCCAGCATGTCCTATACATGTATGTGCTGAGGTTCAAATACTCAGCTCTCATGGCTCTGGTGGATTTGGATTGCTTGCAGTGGAGTATGTCCACCAAATCCTGATTGGACATGGTCTTGTATGTCAGGCATAGGTCACCTGTAAGTATGCGGTATGACACTGAACAAAGCTGGACTTCCTCTATTCTGGAAGCATATGACATGTGTTGAAGAACCCTGATCTTCATGGTAGGTACTTTTCGGGTGCAAAGGTGCAAAAGGCAGGATCTGCCCTGTACAAAGCTGAACTAGGTGGGAACAAGGGTCCGTAGGTCAGTAATGTGTCTGTGTAAGAGCTCCATGACTCCTCCCATATCTTTGCAGACAAGGCTGGTTAAGCCTGTGTGGTGGTAGTTGCCATGGTCTGTGGAGGCATCCCCTTGTGGAGTGGGACCACTGTTGCCGTATGCCAGTGTTCAGGTACATATCCTGTAGCAAGACTAAGGTTAAATAGCAGTTGTATATATGGGTCCAGCCCTTCTGGAGTTCACATAGCATGCAACTGGAGATACCAACAGGTCCCATGGATGCTGTGTACTTGTCTTTGCTGAGTGTGGCTCTCACATGGACATCCAAGATGACAGTGAGGTTACATACAGCAGTGTTAACTATCTTGTTTTGGGGGTGAGGGAGGGTAAATCGCACTGAAGCTGTCCGCCGGAATGTTGCCAATATCTGTCAGGTCACTGGAATATATGTTGTTGTGTACCAACTCTGAGCATATCCGAGGGTTCACAACCAGGTGTCTGACATAACTGAAGAAAGCAGTGTGGTTACCTTCATTGTCTTTGGTGATTTATGTCCCCAAGTTGACCTTGCATGTCTTTATGAGATAATGTAGCTTTCTACTAGTGCTGATCACAGCTGTCTTCCCTTTTGGAGATGTAGCTCTGTCTTGCATTAGTAACCCTCATCTGTCATACAGTTTGTTTATGGCTGGGGTCCACCAGACAGGACACTTTCCCTTTGTGGAGAGGGTCCTGTTTTCAGTTGTGATTGTATGGTCCATGCTGTCTGACATCTAGCTAAGGGGAGGTCATTCTGGTTCTGCAGTTATCTTTCATCAGCATTAGAAATGACCACAACAGCCCCTGTGGGTGTACCTCATGCACACACATCCAGCACCTGTAAAGTCCACAACAGTACCTCACCAGGAGTATGACAGAGCTGGAACACATGTAATGTGTAGTCTGATTAAACAGAGTGCAGCTCCACACACTGCCATGCTGTCCACCCAGATGCAAGCTGTGCCTGATGTAGAAAGCCATGTCCAAGCTGGAATCAATGCACATGCTGCACCTTGTACAATCTGAATGGCAGGGAGCTATGCACATGAGGGACCTGAACCCCAGCACTGACATATATAGGACAGGCTGTACTGCATTATCCAAAACACAGAAGCCACCCCACACATGAGTAAACTACCAGTACAGGTTGTCCATAGAGACACTGGTTGAGTCCCCTCAACAGGAATCCTAATGAGTGGATGGGAGATGGGAGGTTTACCCTGGGTATCAATGTTATGTCACAGGTAGACAGAGGCACAGTATACTAAACAAGACATATGACATGTCGAACTAAACTTACAATGTGTTGATGGACAAACACATTCTCCGACTAGCATTAGGTCAAGATACCTCTTGAACACAGCCAGCAAGGTGCTCTGCCTCAAATGGACCAGGATTGTATTCCACAGCATAGGAGTCTCCGGTGATAACTCCATCCCTCCAACATGTCCAACATACATCCCTGCTAAGGTGTAAGTCACCTGCACTAGTGGTTCAGGTGGATCTTCTGAGTCTGAGGTGGAGCATGCCCATTAATCTCTGTTTGGACATGGCCTCGCATGTCAGGCACACCTCACCTCTAACCAGCCGGTATGTGAGTGAATAGAGTGTGAGTGTCGTCAATCTGGCAGCATATGACAGCTGTTGGGGTTCCTTGATCCTTTAGGTGGGGGACAGTCAGGGTGTCTCCAATTGCTGCAGATGTTGTGTGAGATACAGCCAGAATAGGGCATTCGACTTGATCACCGGTCTGATAAGTGAAGAGTACAGGGGAACAATGACCCACTAGATCTGGATGTGAATCCCAGCCTGATCAGGTGGGCAATGTAGAAGGTCTTCCTAGCCACTTTAGCAATGTGAGTCTCAGAAGAATGGCGACTGTTAACCTGGGTCCCCAGGTCCATGATAACCTCCTCTGTGCTTAGAGGATTGCCACCTATATGGTAGCTTGGGGTCACCTTGCTTTTCCTGAAGGGTATGTCTACACATGTTGTGCACTCTGACTTCAGGCCATGGCCCTGGCACCAGCTATCAGTTACTGTGAGTCCCTTCTGAAGGATATCTGTGTGTGATGCACTGTCCACTATGGTGCCCAGTGTGCAGTCATCTGCTAACATTGTCATCCAAAGTCCTCCCATGTTGGCCTGTACTTCTGGGAAGTACATGACAAACAATGGGGCCAAGGACTGAGCCCTGTGTGACACCACCTGTGACCAGCCTGGAGTCTAACATAGTGCCAGCAACTCTAACCCTGTGGGTCCCGTCCTTAAGCCAGTTTGCAACCCATCTTGTGACATATGGGTTTACATTTCAGTTGTTAGGGTTTTCCACAATACCTGAGTGGGGTATTGTGTTGAAAGTGTTGCAAGGCCAAGGTAGGCTGTATGGACTGCCTTTCCCCAACAATGGCCTAAGTGACCAATTTGAAGATGTCAACCCAGTACAAAAGGCATGATCTGCCCTGACCAAGCCAAAATGGGATGGGTACAATGTCTGCATGTCCCCTATATCTTTGTTTATGAGCTCAATTATGATCCTCTCCATAGATTTGCAGACTACACTTGTTAAGCTTATGGGGCAGCAATTAACAGGGTCTGTAGAGGCACTGCCTTTGTGCAGATGTGCACAACTGGACCCTAACCAGGCTGTTGTGCACACTATGGAAATGTAAAGCAGTGATAGGACTAAAGCCCAGGATACTGACCACCACAGTGAAAGTACTGAAACACTACACTAGACAGTGCTACAGTGTTAGGTCAGTATGAACGGATGTTGACAATTGTGTGCAAAGTATCCCATGCAAAACCTGCAGGCACAGTATACTCCCTGTTTTGTTCACACAAAAAGCATTTGGACAGTAACTACACAACATGGCACAGAACACACAACCATAAACTTCAGGTATTTGTTGAAGGTCACACTCATCCACAAATGTGATGGGCTGCAGAGTTCAACATATGTAAAGCCCACACTGGGCATGCTCACACACTTAGATAAATGAGACATCTTTCACACAACATGCCACGGGAAGGCTGAACTGGGCATGCTCACACACTTGGTCCAAATGTTACCCCTAGCAAATGTGAAAACACACCAGAGGATGCTCATCCCCCTTTCTAGACACTGATCATGTAAGCACCCTATAAGTATATTGGAGAAAAGGATTCTCTCAGTAATCCGAATAGCGCGCTGTGCTAATGCGTCCGTCTCTAGTGTCATAACATAGTTAGGTAGGGGTTTGAATCCAGCAGGTGGCAAGTGTGTGTGAAGGGGGGTAAGTGTGTGTAAGTGTGTATGAAAGAAACATCCCTTTTGGCAACTGGGAAAACACACCACAGGATGATCATTCCACTTTCTAGACTCTGATGATGTCAGCACCCTATAAGTATATTGGAGAAAAGGATTCTCTCAGTAATCCGAATAGCGCACTGTGCTAATGCATCCGTCTCTAGTGTCATAACATAGTTAGGTAGGGGTTTGAATCCAGCAGGTGGCAAGTGTGTGTGAAGGGGGGTAAGTGTGTATGAAAGAAACATCCCTTTTGGCAACTGGGAAAACACACCACAGGATGATCATTCCACTTTCTAAACTCTGATGATGTCAGCACCCTATAAGTATATTGGAGAAAAGGATTTCCCCAGTAATGTGAATAGCGCGCTGTGCTAATGCGTCCGTCTCTAGTGTCATAACATAGTTAGGTAGGGGTTTGAATCCAGCAGGTGGCAAGTGTGTGTGAAGGAGGGTAAGTGTGTATGAAAGAAACATCCCTTTTGGCAACTGGGAAAACACACCACAGGATGATCATTCCACTTTCTAAACTCTGATGATGTCAGCACCCTATAAGTATATTGGAGAAAATGATTCCCCAGTAATGCGAATAGCGCGCTGTGCTAATGCGTCCGTCTCTAGTGTCATAACATAGTTAGGTAGGGGTTTGAATCCAGCAGGTGGCAAGTGTGTGTGAAGGGGGGTAAGTAAGTGTGTATGAAAGAAACATCCCTTTTGGCAACTGGGAAAACACACCACAGGATGATCATTCCACTTTCTAAACTCTGATGATGTCAGCACCCTATAAGTATATCAGGGGAAAGGAAATTCCCCAGTAATGCGAATAGCGCGCTGTGCTAATGCGTCCGTCTCTAGTGTCATAACATAGTTAGGTAGGGGTTTGAATCCAACAGGTGGCAAGTGTGTGTGAAGGGGGTAAGTGTGTGGGTATGAAAGAAACATCCCTTTTGGCAACTGGGAAAACACACCACAGGATGATCATTCCACTTTCTAAACTCTGATGATGTCAGCACCCTATAAGTATATCAGGGGAAAGGAAATTCCCCAGTAATGCGAATAGCGCGCTGTGCTAATGCGTCCGTCTCTAGTGTCATAACATAGTTAGGTAGGGGTTTGAATCCAGCAGGTGGCAAGTGTGTGTGAAGGGGGGTAAGTGTGTATGAAAAAAACATCCCTTTTGGCAACTGGGAAAACACACCACAGGATGATCATTCCACTTTCTAGACTCTGATGATGTCAGCACCCTATAAGTATATTGGAGAAAAGGATTCTCTCAGTAATCCGAATAGCGCGCCGTGCTAATGCGTCCGTCTGTAGTGTCATAACATAGTTAGGTAGGGGTTTGAATCCAGCAGGTGGCAAGTGTGTGTGAAGAGTGTGCAAGTGTGTATGAAAGAAACATCCCTTTTGGCAACTGGGAAAACACACCACAGGATGATCACTCCACTTTCTAGACTCTGATGATGTCAGCACCCTATAAGTATATCAGGGGAAAAGAAATCCCCCAGTAATGCGAATAGCTCGCTGTGCTAATGCGTCCGTCTGTAGTGTCTTAACATAGCTAGGTAGGGGTTTGAATCCAGCAGGTGGCAAGTGTGTGTGAAGGGGTTAAGTGTGTATGATTGATATATCCCTTTTGGCAACTGTGAAAACACACTACAGGATGCACATACCCCTTTCTAAACGATATCACAATTATGTATGGCTTTTGATTACAGACATGCCATGTGTGTTGTGCACACACAGAATGCCCATGTGTGTGGGTTGTCCCTCACAATAATGCAGGACATTGATTACACGGTTATGGCAATGAACACATGCTGTATGTGTGTGCCAAATACACATATGTACCTGTGACTTTCAATAGTTACCATGTGTGATGCCTGCCACATGTGAATACATGGTATTTGCACAGGGTAACATTATGACCGTGGTCTTCTGTGCAGATGCTGCATGTGGGATGTGTATATACAGTGTGAGATGTAGATGCTATCAGCCTAGTAGTGAGGATGCACACCTGGTCTGGGGCATAAAGTCTACATGTTGTTAATGTACAGGAGCTGCATGTTCTCACCTGTTGTGGGAGTGGTAAGACAGTATTCCATAGCAATGCAGTGACTGCATGCTAAGAACCATTCAGCTAGGGTGTTGTAGCTACACTTATTCATTAGCATTCATTAATTTGTCGGAATCCCTGGTGAGGGTCTGATGCCAACCAAGGTCAGGGGTCTACCAGCCTGTGTCACTTGCTCAGTGATCCCTTCCATGTTCCCTATCACGTATCCCAGTGGCGACATCCCACATCAGCTGTGGTGGCATGGACAATGACTGAGTCATGTGTCCATGCATCTGACTGACTTGTATGTTGTTGTTACAGTTTGGCCATGTGTTTCCATCTCATACATGTGATGTACATCAATGGGTAAGGGATAGGGTTGACTGTGTACATGTGGCAGCTGTGACATTACTACATGACACACATATTCCACAACTGTACCATAGAGGTGACTGACAACTGACCTTTGCACATGCTACCGGAGTATTGAGATTACATTGGTGATTGACAGCACATAGGGCCAATGGTGAAAAAGAGACATAGGTCCATAGGTTCGTACAGGGATATCTGCCCAGGGCATGTATCCACCTAGCCAGAATGTGTGCCTTTCAACATGCATTGTGAATCTGTCTTGCTATGCCCTTTTCCAAGGTTAGTATACTGTGCCTCTTTCTCACAGTGACACATAAGTGATACCCAGGGTAACCCTACAATGTCACATCCAGTCATTAATATCGCTCTTGAAGATAGTCACTGAGTCAGTCTGCCTAACCTCTATTGGGATAATAATCAGGAATGAAGGGAGCCTCTGAGTTGTGAATGTGCCCCTCCACCATGTCCTATGTATATCACTCCTGAGGTTCAAGTATTTCCAGCGTGTATCCTGGTGGGATCTGGATATTCTGAGATGCAGCATGGCCATTACGTGAGGGTATGACCTGGCCTTCTATGTCAGGCACAGATTGCCTATGAAGAGGCAGTATGTCACTGAGTAGAGCTGCTGCTACTTTAACCAGTCAGTATGTGGCATCTGTTTGAGCACTTTGATCCCTTGTTGAGGTACATATGTGGTAGCCCCAGTTGCTGCAGGTGTCTGGTAAGGTGCATGCCGACAGGTTCATCATAGTCAATTATGGGCATGATGAGGGATGAGTAAAGGGGCACAATGTCCTCCCTGGCCTACATGTGGATCCCATGATGATGTGGCCCATATAACATGCTTACCTAACCACTCTGTCCATGTTGTTGTCAAATGGTAGAATGCTATCAACCTCGTACCCCAAGGTCCATAATTCCTTGGTCTGCACTTACTGGATTAACACATATGTGGTACATTGTGGTCACTTAGTGTTTGACAAAGGGGATGACTATACTCTTTCTGTCATTCACGTTGAGGCCATGGCTGTGGCACAAGTCGTGTGTTTGCAAGAGTCCCATTTGGAGGATGCGTGTGTTAGCTGTTGAGTTGATTATGGTGTTCGGTCTGCAGTCACCTGCGACTTGCTGAGCCACAGTACTTCCATGATGGCCTGTACCTATGACAAATATATAATGAACATGACAGCTCCTAGGGCTGTGCCTTGTGGGACACCACTTGTACCAGGTTGGAGGCTGACATGGCTCCAGCAATTCTACCATGTGTGTTCTGCCCTTGAGCCACTGTGCAATACCCATAGTGACATAGGGGTTATTATGTACACTGGTGAGCTTCCTAGAATGCACAAGTGGGGTACTGTATCCAAGGCTTATGCAAGGTCCAGGTAGGCTGTGTGGACCTCCTACCCCTTGACAGTGGCCTTGGTGACTGTTTCAAACAAAGCAAACAGGTTTGATAGGCAGGATTTGCCATTGACAAAGCCAAACTGTGTATGGTGACATGTCTGTAGGTCCACAATATCTAGATATGTGAGGTTCATGATGATCCTTGCCATAGCTTTGCAGACAAAGCTAGTCAGACATATGGGGCGGTAGTGTCCAGGATCCGTGACAGCACCACCTGCATGTTGAGGGACCACTGTTGCTGTATGCCACTCTCTGGCCACATATCGTGTATTAAGGCTGGGATTGAACAGTGGTGTTATGTCTGGGTGTAGCTCTTCTTGTGGTTCATGTAGGACACAGCCTGGGACACTGTCTGGTCCCATTGATGCAGTGTTTATTGCTTTGGGAAGGGCATCTCTTACCTGAGCATCTGTGATGTCAGGTGGGGAAGCACTGTGCTGCGAGACATATGTTCCCTTTTGGTGTGGTGGGGAGAGAAGGCAGCATTGAACCTGTCCACTAGGATGATGGCAATGTCTGTGTGTTTTATATTTTGTGTGACATATTGTATTACCTCTGAGCATATCTGGGTAGTACCACTCAGGTTACTAACATAACTACAGGCAGCCTTGTGATTATCCTCAGTGGCTTGTGGAATCCTCTCTCAAAGATGGCCTTAGACAATCATATGGGTGCCTGTAGTTGTCATCCAATACTCATCAGTGGTACCTTCACATTTTGGGAGGTTGTTGTATCATGTAGTGGCGCCATCCTTCTATTGTATAGTGTGTTTATGGCTGGTGTCCGGCGCCCAGGACATCTGCCTTTGGAGAATTGGGTCATGCTTTCATATGTGGCTTCATGATCCATGCATTCCTGAATGTGTCCACAGAATGACTCTATACAGGTATCTGCAGTCTGGTCCATATTTTCAACAGGCCTTGGGCCTTTGAAGGTTTCCACATCATTTATGAGGGGTGTGCACTTGCTTGACATGAGCTGTTGACAGGCGTGCGCCCTCCAGACAGAGCAAGGGAGGGTCACAGTCAGCTACCTGTTGGGACGTACCTCCCTGGACCACATGGAAAGAGACACAGAGGAGCTCTTACAGCACCCTCTCAAACTCAGGTCTCCCACACAGCCTTCATGCTGACACAGGAGAGTTTAGATTACTCTGCAAACACCATCATACTGGGTGATGCCAGCTACCCAAACATAGACTGTGAACATTACACAAGCCACAATACCCAAGCTCTAAGGTTCCCATTGATCGGACATTCTTTGGCTATGGAACAGGTAACCAACCTTCCCACAAGAGGGGCAGATATAGTAGAGCTGATCTTTACAAACATGAGTACAAACTGCTCACCACTGGGAGTATATCCCTCATTGTTGCAATCAAACCATATACTAATCACACTGGAGTTCTGGATCCCCACATATGCAAACCACCAACACATCGATGTGTGTGTGGGAAATGTCCCTATTAGCAACCGTGACAGTATGGTACAGGATGCAGATCCCCCTTTTGAAACAGTGATGATGTCAGGACTGTATAACTATATCACCTGTAGTAAAGTCCTCAAATAATTTGCATAGCGGCTCTGCTAATCGTCTTTCTTCAGTGTCATAACGTAGTTAGGTAGGGGTTTGAATCCTGCAAAGGGAATGTGTGTTAGTATGAGTGTGGTTTATGTGTGTGCACTATGCTGGGAGGGTTAACTGCCTTTTGCCAACTGGGAGAACACACTACAGGGTGCACATCCCTCCTCCTACACACAGATGATGTCAGCACCCTCTAAGTACAGCATTAGTAAGGATTTCTCCAACTACTGCAAATAGCACACTCTGCTAATGTGTCTGTTTCTACTGTCATTGCACAGTTAGGTATGGGTTTGAATCTTGCAAATGGAAAGTATGTGTTTTACTGTTGGTGGGGTTAGTGTGTGTGCACAATGATGGGGTGGGATGTGGCTTTTGCCACATGGGGCTATGCACTGCAGGGTGGTCATTACCCTTAACAAGCAGTGATGTTGATAGCACCCTATACAAACAAAACTACAAAACAGAAGGTGGTGGTACTGATAACACATGTAAGGTAACACTTCTTCAAGTAATGTCCACAAAGCGGAGTAGGATAATCAAACAATTCTTTTATTCTATACAGACAACATGACAACAGACAACTAACTGCCAGTACTCAGTATAGTGTTACATGCTACTGTAACACGCACATGTACCGAATATACCTAGATAGTGTTCTGAAGCCTGAATGTGGCAAGTGTGTGGATGTGGGATGTGTCTGTGTGTGCATTTCCGTATGGGAAACATGTTTGCTGTGGCAATCAGGGTACTACAGTACCTGATGCACATTACATCTTCCAACTGATGAGGTTGCCTGAACCCTGTGAGTACAGGTAGAGAAGGGATGCCAGTAGTAAACAACATAGTGCACTTCTGAAATGTGTACCTGTCATGTATCAACAGCTACTCATGTAGGGTGATAAATAATGGGAATGGCAGGTGAGTGTGTGCATCTGTGTGGGTAGCAGGGTGTGTATAGATGCATGTGTGACAGAACAGATACATGTAGCTGAATCTACATAACAGCACAAGATGCGCATTGCCATAGTCAATGTTAGCATGTGATGGTGTGCAGCTGGTACACTTTGTTAAGTAGTATGGGTGCAGATAACAATTGAGGACATTCATACAGTTACTGCAGCAGGACTGCTGGGATATACACACATTTATACTGCAACAGTCAACAGTTACCAACATGTTACTACTTATACACATCTATGTAGTCACCCTGTGCATCAGCAACGTGTTTACCTTTACCTGCACCGATGTTGTAGTATGCAGGAGGTGGCACAGTGTCATCATATGCACAGGGTGTGGGTTAGGTATGCCCAAGCCGGCCACTGGTAACACCAATTGACATGTGTGTGTATGTGTGTTTGTGAGGGGCAGCAGTACAGGGTGGACCGTTGTTGGTGCAGTGTGTGTGTGTATGTGTTTGCCCTAGGTGTTAGGTTTCCAGGTTTCTGCATGTGTGTAAGCACGCACACAGTCCCACATAATGGCTGCCATGTACAGGGTTTTGTGGACAGCCACAGACTGCACCTGTCAGGTCATCCAGATCAGTGTCTGTGGGCACGGACACGGTACCTGTGCCTGGCAGGGGTGCTACGGGCCGTATCCGGTACTAACCCAGACTGGGTACTGTCATCGGAAGCAGGGTTGTGTTGACTGGACACAGTTCCCTGTTGGGACTGTCCAGAGCCACGTGCACGTGGTCTCCTGGGGCGTCTGGATGACAGCACAGACCCAGCATTGCTGGGGCTGGTGCTGGCACTTGAGGCAGCGAGTGGGCCTGTTGTCGTCGCGGCCACTGCCAGCTGGTGCTCTTGCTGGCATACGGCCCGCGTCGGCGCAAACGCACACCATCGCCCTGGCCCATGGACATCTGGTTGTGGAGCAGCTGTTCTATGCCCCACAGCGTCTGTCAACGACATCTGTGAAGTTACGGATAGCATTCGCAACATCATGCATGCCGTCTGTCATGGCTATGCGACATGCTCTCAGCTCCCTCAGACCCTGTCTGGTGTACCTTTCCATACGTGCCTGTGCCTGCATGACAGTTCTAAACATAGTGGAGGTTGACATACCTCCTTGGGCACGTCGGCCAGAGGCAGTCACGGCCACGGATGCCCCACGAGAACCCATGGGCGACTGTCTGCGTGGTACCATTGGAGGCCTCTGCACATGGCTGCCTTGTGAGGATGCATGTACCACAGGTACCACATTACCCTGATCTATGCCCACTGCTGACTGTCCATCACCTAGGGACAATGGTGACAAAGGATGTAACGGCAGGATGACTGTGCGCATTGACGGGGTTGAAAGCTGTGTACTGTCAATTGGCTGACCAATGGCGGACCCAGACACACCTTCCTGCACCATTACAGACATTTCATCATCATCAGTACCTGGGGCACAAGATTCAGGTTCCCTGCTGCAGGTCACCAGAGCAGCACCAGAACCTACGGGAGGAAAACATGGAACACAGATTACAGTCTCAATACATATTTGAAAGAGATGCACTTCAATACTAATGCACACATTCAGAAATGGACACATGCACTCATGGACACTAACACACATGCACACTTGGGCACAGGCACACTTGCACACATGCACACCCCACAGTAAACACACACATCAGTACCGTGTTACACTACTCAATTTACTACCTGTCAATTACAGTTATTGTGAACACAGTCACCAGCATGTCTACTACAGAGTTACACTACTCTTCCTAGTTTTATAAATTGTTTTACAGATAATTTTAAAAGACTCACCAGCATGTATGGCCTGCCTCATTGCTACATGGGAGGGACCTGGAAGTGTGAAGAGAGTAATGTCAGTGGGCACATGTGTGCCATTCATTTTGCACATGATACAGTACAGTAGTACACTAGTTCCCTTATACACATCAGCTGCACATCATGTCTGTATATATATCATGATGACAGATACATACCACATGCACACCTTATGCGTGCATGAAGTAACAGCGTACAGAACAGTCATATGTACATACCAGGAGTTAACTCTAATCTCACCCTTACCTCTCTTCAAGCGTCAACTCAAACTGTACTTCCAAACCCACTGGCTTTGTTCTTCTTGGAGTCAGGCTAACGTCCCTCTCCCTACCCTCTCTTCACCTTTAACCCCTCATTGTGCATAGAAACTAGCTTCTACCCTGTTTCTTTCACCTTGATGTCCTTCTATGCTCTGACCTACTTCTCCCATCCCTCCCACCTCCTCTTGACTGTCTTCCTTCTTTTCCTCACTTCCCTTCTTGACTCCTGCCTCTTCCATATCATTGTATCTGTCATACTCCTTCTACTTCTCTACCCTTCTGAGCCCTAACTATTATGTATATGGCTTTTGCCTTATTGCATAACCATTATGCTTTAGGTAGGATTGCTTTGAAACCAACGGTACATTGTGTATGACTCTAAACTGTTTGACTTCCTTACATGTATGTTGATTTAATTAACAGGCTGGTGTACAATTCTATTATGTTGGCTGTCTGTAATGACAACTTGTCTGTCTGCCTTTATTACGTTATGTGTGGAGCTTTTCTCCACAGGCCTCTACTGAAAATGAACTTATATCCAGCTAGACTATCTGGGTCAACAAATGTAAAAGTAATAACAATAAATGAATATGGCATCTTACCTGCACTTCGCTGTCTTGCTGCTGTGTGGATCCAACCTCCATCAGGATGCATGATGGTTGCTGTTGTTCTGGGGCTGGATCCACAACACTTAGCAGTAGCCCCTCCTGTCTGGTGAGGGGGATGTGTGGCCACCCCCACCTGTGGCAGCCTGTTGCCTGCGGATATCTGCAGCACGCTGGCGGACATTTCTTATCAAATCACTGCAGTGATGTCTCACCTGCTCATATGTCCTATCATGCATGCCAACATCATTTATCCTGCTAACAAGGTTTTGCCACAGTGCAGACCTCTCCTGCTGATTCTGGGTGGTGCGTGAGAACAGGATGGCATAGTCACGCACCAGGCTCTGGTGGATCACGTCATCCTCTGCAGCAGAGTAGGCAGGATTCCGTTTAGGTGCCATGTCTATCTGGAAAGGTACACAAACAGGTTATCAGCATAGTATCTCAACAATACATGGTACACATTCTATACAGGTAGTGTTAACTTCTACTTATTACTGATTGGTTAAAACCTGATTACAGTGTAGCTATCATTCTATGTCATTTGTACTAAGTACTTGGCCTTCAGACCAGTTGTTTTACATTAGGGAGGTTGGTGGCAAGCACTGTGGTGGCAGGACACATATCTTTCATCCATTGAAGTTGGGAACTGCTGATTGTGGGCCCAGTGTACAAGTGTATTACTTCTGGTATGGGCAGTTGGCCTTCAGGCCAGTTATTTAACATTAACGAGGTTTGTGGTCTGCACCCATGTGTGACAATAGGCTGTACTCTGCCATTCATAGCTGGGGACATCTGGTTTCAGGTTTATAGTGCCTGCATATCTGAGCTGTATCTTACTGACATTGCTACACCTTGTTTGTTGTAGCAAACACTACATCAGGCCTCCTGCATCTACCTTTGTTTATATGCTTGTTATCTGTTAGCTTGTTATTTCACTGGTATGCTACATCCACATAGTACACATCTTTGCAACACATCTGTGACTCACTACTGTTATCTGCATTGCTTACTGTACGTACTTCCATGTTACACATGACAGCAAGTGACTGCTTGTCATTGTTGCATTTACTTCATTGTGACACATTGCACTTAGGTTACCTGGCATTTGCTCACTGGCGCTTTTATATCAGTCAGCAGTTGTAGGTAATGTCAGTACACCCTCACTCCCCACTGGACCTTGTTTTCAATCATTAGTGATTACAGAGTTCACAATAGTATTCTAGCATGTCCAGAGGTCAGTTGTCAGTTCCTCCTCAGTCCAGCTGGTGAGTGTGGTACTCCAGAGACAATGTTAGAACAGATGCATGTACACAGACAACCCCTCCTCCTAACAACAAATTCAAACTCATGTGAGTGATGCAACCATATACCAGACTGGAGGCTAGGCTCTGTCTAGTCAATACCGCCATAACCAGTCACGTGGCAAAGGGGATCACTCACTACACTTCCAGTCTCATGTAGACCTACCACAACAGCGGACCTAACACATGATCACACATGATCATACTTGTAGGCTCAGACCACAGCTCTGCCTATGCAGCAGAGACCTCCTAAGCAGACATCCAGGCAACCACTACCACATAAGCGAACATGTGCAACACATATCACACAAAGCCAATGTGCTGAACACTCACAGCCATTAACAGTTAACAACACACCTCATACACCTGTACTAGGTGCCTCTATCATCAGGCACACTCACATCACGTTCACCAGGCTTAACGAGGTGAGGGTCACGGTGTGCAGCCTGTCAGGCACTATGAACTGCCACATAACACAAACAGTCAGGTAACCCCAAGGCAGGTACAGGTATGACTCAGTCAATGTCCATGCTGCTGTGAATGGCCTGACACATTCCTCCCTGGACTACATGACATGAGACATTACAGAGCTCTCTGAGCACGTAGCCGAGACAGTTTGACCCTGACCTTGAGTAGCATCCTACCCTCACCTAGAACAATGCCACAATATCAAGGCACGATGATCCCTTCCAACAATTGACTGACATACTGGTGTCATTCACAGGTGTGCCAATGCCTGCCATCTTGGGGTGGTATGCTTTGCTAGGGACAGCTTGCACCTGTCACCACAGTCCTATTGACATTTGGCGGAGCCTCCTGCTACACCCATAGTGCCTGTATTAGGCAAGGCTCATAAGGCAAACCCACATCCATTTGTATCACAAAGGATGAGGAAGTAAGAGTGATGCTACTCAACACTGGACGTCTAGACCCAAGGATGCACGCACCCAAAACCCTACCTAGCATTCTGGACATCGATATCTGTGCAGTAACATGAACCTGTTTCAGGTTTCACAGGAGCACACCAGTACTACCACGTTATAGCTGTTACCATTCTTGTCGGCCACAACACTTGAACAAGGGAGGGAGTATCAGTATTCAATGCAGATTCCCACGCCTCGACATTGGTGGCACAGTACAACATAGGTGTTAGGCCATTGAGTACAGAAGGCGTGGTTGGGGACCTGGGGAAGAAACATGGTAGCGGTCTGTCATTTGTCTACCACATGGCCAGCGTGGATTGACAGACATGTTATATAGCCCAGCTAATCATGACTGATTCACATGTATGGCAGGGAGGTCATTGTGCCTCTGTACTCATCCATCATCAGGCCTATAATTGCGTACAATGCACCTTTTGGGATGTACCTAACCAGACACCTACAGCAACTGGTACAGGACAACAGTACATCATCAAGGGGATGCAATGGCTCACACAGATGTCATATGCTGCCCAGGTAAAGTGAATCCAGCTGGACTCAGTGGCATACTGCCTGTTCAGAGGCAATCTGTGCATGCCATATACAGCCATGT
The DNA here is from genome assembly GCF_019279795.1 of Protopterus annectens. Lineage (NCBI taxonomy): Eukaryota > Metazoa > Chordata > Ceratodontiformes > Protopteridae > Protopterus > Protopterus annectens. Next base: position 132,126,728 of record NC_056740.1, read on the forward strand.
CCTACCTAGCAGTAATGAGAGTGATGCACCTCAGGCAATCAGAGTCCCATACAGCCACATGCTCAGGAGAGCTGGACCTCAGCACTGACATACATGGACATGCTGGAGGGCATATTCTAACCGAGAGGCTCCCTTCACTCTGTAATGAGCTCACACTACTGGTTAGGCAGAGTCCCTCATTGACTCTCTTCCATAGGAATCTGGATGAGTGGATGGAGATCATAGTTGTACCCCAGGTATCACTTCTATGTCGCTGTTAGACAGAGGCAAAGTATACTAAAGTCGGACAAGGGCATAGCAGCATAAGATGTGATTGGGTGGCAAAGACAAACACATTCTACTAGGCTTACCAATGCCCTAGGGCAAATAGCCTAGTATGAACCTATGAACTGTTCATTCTCAACTGTTCGAGCTCATTACAGAGTGAAGGAGCCTCTCAGTTAGAATTTGCCCTCCAGCATGTCCATGTATGTTCTATTCAGTCGCTACGCTTGCTCAGAGGTGACCTTTGCCCAACATACAAGGCCATGTCAAACCCAGATTTGATGAATATGCTTCACCTAAAAACCTAGATCCATCAGAGCCACAAGGCGGAGACTTAAACCTCGACACGGCTATTAATAGGAGGTGCTGGACGGATAGATTCATCACCCAAAGACTCCTATGCTGTGGAACAAAATCACGGTATATGTGAGGCAGAGCACCTCGCTAGCCTTGTTCAAGAGAAATCTTGACCAATGGATGGGAGATCGCAGATATACCCCAGGGATTACCTCCGTGTCACTGCTCGACAGAGGCACAGCAAAATAATGGGTATGGTTCCCCATACTAAACGCGTGGCGTAACCCACAAAGCGATGGGCTAGGCTTGTAAATGCCCTCGGGCAGATAGCCTAGTATGAACCTATGAACATGTGTGTACTGCTATAGTACATCTGCCATATGTTGCATGTGTGTGTGTTGTGGGGATGCACAGGTAATGGCCAGATACTTCTGCACAGGTGACACATCTGACACATTCTGGGTGTTCATCCATACATACTGGATGTGTGCTGCCATCCAACCCTGTGATGTGGACACACATTACTCAGCCTGGATATACATATCTGAACAACACCACAAGCACAGTACACTACCTTGCTATGTATGCATGTTATTACACAGTTATTCAGTAGTTATGACAGTGATGCTATCCATGCAGCCCACTGGGCCAGTGGAAGCCACAACACACACCGCCAGCACCTTTGCATATGCGTACCACAGACATCCCACATACTGCATGTACTGTGCACACAGTTATCTAACCCAGAACAACTGCACACCACTTATTAATCCTGTCCAGTGGACTACAGATACAGGCATATTGTATAACAATAGTAGGAGGCTACTGCAGCACAGGGCAGATTCACATGACGGGAAGGCATCTGTTGTCTGCAGTGTTAAGATGCTTCACATTCACCAAATGCACAGATATTGCCAACATTGTTGCAGACAGTTTAGGTGCAGGTACCCCCATTGTCCTACACACATGTTATTAGTTATCCCAGATGACTGTAACCTCCCTATCCTCTCACATGTCCAGGTGAGAGCCACCCTCATCATTGCAGAACACATATCATCACTGTTACGAAATGGTATCCCTGGATGTGTGCTACATTCACCCCTGGAGGACATAGCACCACATGACAGACTGATATTAATCCCTGGCCATACTACAGGATATGTACCTGAACAGTGCCATACATACACAGTGGTCCCACACCAATGAGGAGGAACCTCTACTGACCCTGGGAACTACTGCATCATATGCACAACTGGCCTTGTGTTCTAAGCTATGGAAGTGTTAGTTATGGCCCACATGTACAACAATATTACATATGTTTATATTTCATGACTATGTACACACAACCTATCTCATGGACATACCTATAGATAGTGAAGTATGATACATTTGGAGGTGTCACAGTATACACAGGATTAACCTGCTACTTTGCATTACCTGTGTTTGTGGCAGCTGTTGGTGTGTCACTGGTGCTGCTTGAAGTTTGCTGCTGCTGCTGCTGCTGGTTTTGCTGCTGGCTGTCTTTATTTCTGTTTTGTTCTGTTTTGTTCTCTCTCTGTCTCTCTCTCTCTTTCTCTGTCGGTTTTGTGCAATGAATGTATTGCATGAGTGTAGTGTGGGTACTCATTGCTTTTGTAGGTATCTGCATAGGTCCATGTGATGGCCTCTGCACCAATTGTAAGGCAGCATTTGCTAATTGCATGCAGCTGGGTGTGTACTGATTGCATGTCTCACTGTGATTTCAGGACACTGCTATAAAAGGGTATGTGAGATAGGCGTTGCCCTTTCAGATTGTAGGGCGTGGACCATGCTGGTATGCTGTTGACAGTGTTTTGTGAGTGTGAAGGTTAGTACATCTACCATGCTTCATGCTGTGTTGTAGATTCAGGTTGCTGCATTTATCTTGCCTGTTCCCTATAGTGAGTGTGTATGCATACTGACACCTACAACTATATGTCATATGTATTGCTATATATATATATATATATATATATATATATATATATATATATATATATATATATCTGTGTACATATACATACTTTCATATATGTACATTAGTTGACATTATTGGGTACAAGCTAACAATTAGCAGGGCTGTTTCTGTTAACACTACACTAGTATGGGAACCCAGTAATTGGGACTATAAAAGTCTGCATGACATGCTTTGGGTAGTAGACATACTATATTGCCTTTATCTTCATTCATACTATTACGTGTTCCACTTATTTAGCACTATATTCCTGTATGAGAGTCATGGCTTAGTGGTAGGTCATACAGACTAGTGTTACAATGGTCTTGTGGTAGGGCCTACTAGTATGCTCATATTCTGCTTTTGAGTTGAGTATAGGGCCTATCAATCAAAGTGCTGGAGGCACCTTTAAGCAGTTAAAGGGCTTAGTAGGTCTCACAGGAGCCAGGCTGTGTTGCAGATTCTGGTTGCTGCATATATCTTCACTATTTCCTGTAGTGAGTGTGTATGGCTACTGAGACCTACAACTATATTTCATATGTATTAATATATATTTATATATATGTATGTGTAGATATACATACCTTCACATATGTACATTACCTTACATTATTATGTACAAGCTAACAGGTAGCAGGGCTGTTTCTGTTCACACTGAACTAGTATGGGAATCCAGTAATTTGGCCATTAAAACTCTACCTGACATGCTTTGGATAGTACATCTCCTATATTGCCTTTATACTGATTCCTACTATTACATGTTATATTTATTTTAGCACTGTGTTCTTGCAAAGCAGGCATGGCTTAGTGGTAGGTCATACAGACTGCTGTTACCAAGGTCCTGGGTTTGAGACTGACAGTGGGAAGTTTTTTTACTTTGCAAACTTTCAAACTGAGTACAGGACTTGTCAATCAAAGTGCTGAGGCCACCTTTAAGCAGTTAGAAGGGTAAGTAGGTCACACAGGGGTCAGGCTGTGTTGCAGATTCAGGTTGCTGCAATTATGTTCACTGTTTCCTGTAGTGAGTGTGTATGGCTACTGAGACCTACGACTATATTTCATATGTATTAATATATATTTATATATATGTATGTGTAGATATACATACCTTCACATATGTACATTACCTTACATTATTATGTACAAGCTAACAGGTAGCAGGGCTGTTGCTGTTCACACTGAACTAGTATGGGAATCCAGTAATTTGGCCATTAAAACCCTACCTGACATGCTTTAGATAGTACATCTCCTATATTGCCTTTATACTGATTCCTACTATTACATGTTATATTTATTTTAGCAGTGTGTTCTTGTAAAGCAGGCATGGCTTAGTGGTAGGTCATACAGACTAATGTTACCAAGGTCCTGGGTTCGAGACTGACAGTGGGAATTTATTTTTCTTAGCAAACTTTCAAACTGAGTACAGGACCTGTCAATCAAAGTGCCATAAAGGCACTTTTAAGCACTAATCCAGGTCTGCGCTCGTTTGCGTGGAGCTCACGCATGCGCACTGGCGGTGAGCTCCGCTAACAAGCGCACACCCGCGCTAATTTCTTTGAAAGAAAAGAAAAAGGGGTGACAGGAAAGTGGTGAAAAAGGGGTCACAAAGAGGGTAAGACAGTAGGGAAACAAGCGTGGGATTTGCAGGAGGGATGTAGGTAAGGCCCATAGATGCCCATGTCTTTGGCAGCAACAGCTGTGCATTTCCATGTATTTTGGTGAGACATTAGAAACCTTTCACCCCAGAGAGAGGTGTCAGGACAACATTAATAGTTGTTGTAGAGCCAATTGTAATTAACTGTTTCAATGTCAAGCAGACTTGTGTGCGACATGGACAGCTATGTATGGGGCGTAATTTTTTTGTGGGTACAGAGTGCCCTTCAGGTGAGAGTGGTATGTCAGGTGAAGGAAGTCGGTATAGCTGGGGAGGTAGGTTGGGTAGGTTAACAGACAAGACAGACAAGACGGCATACAGGGCGGTGTATGACACACGTGGGGGTTACACAATTGACGGGACGGAGGTTGGGATTTCCAAGATGCATGAGCCCACAGATGGCAACAGTGGAACTGATATCCCCACCCATAGGCAGTTGCCACTGTTCCTTCACAGCCCAGGACGGGCTGTGCTGGGGCTGTGTAGGCGGGCAACGGCCGGCGCCGTTAGCTGTGCCACACGGGCCTCGAGCTGGCCTCGGAGCCCAAGAGCAGTGTCTTGGATCTCCCTTCGCACCACAGACCGGACACCGCGGAGGGTGAGTGGGACGAACCCCTCCGGCCACACTTGCAGAGGGGGGACGGGCCCCATCCCCTGCAGCGCTTCCACCCGAAGGTGGCACAGGGCCACCGGAGGGGTCCGGCCTGGGCACTAGTGCCAGGTGCAGTCACCAGCTGAGGTGGGAGAGGTGGGTCCGCTGGGACCTGCCTTCCCAAGCGTTCTAGGTTTGTGAGTAGTTATGTTAGTTTGGGTTAGTGGCATTGTATTCCATTCAGATTAGTTGTAACAGCATGCATTGGTATTCCCATCAAACAAACACCCAGATATTAACACCATTGAACAAGGGGCATATCAATATCACATGCATTATTTGAACAGGAATACACAGTCAAACAACATGCAGGGTTGATTAATGGCAACAGGCCATCAGATTTGCAGGTATGAACAGGGCACATGCACGAACAGACATGCATATATTTTTTGAAACGGACAAATGTCCATGATTAATGAAATGTTCACATACCATTATTTAGTGGGTGTTGTTATATGGAATTATAGGGTTGGGCGGAGATAGAAAGTGATGACACATTCATATGTTACACATTGATTTACATTTATAATAGGTACACAATTAAGTTGAGGCTGATGTTTCAAAATAAATTTTATTTGACTGTCAAGCTACACCTGTTACAAATACATCACTATCCTACTTATTTTGAATCTGATCAGATACATCATCCTGCTACACTTTGATGACAGGACAGGGGACAACTATGGCTGTTTAGTCTGTCAGATAATCATTCATTCTATCTGCAAATTGTTTACTGTGATCACCATATACAGCATTTGGCTAGACATTCCAGATTCTGACACACTGAAATCAGTTTGGTATATTAAGTTGTACTTCCCACATGCATTTAGTTCTGTAGAAACACACTGGGGCTAATATATTCCGGGGTTATTACTACTTTATTTATTCATACATGACCCTTTCTGTCAGTCTCACACTTCCTGCAAATTCACAGTTCAGGTTGCTACTTCTAGGCTTTGTTCACATGTTAGACTAGTGGTGATTCAAACACTTTCCAACAGCCTCACTTCTGTCATGATTCAGCATTTCAACAGGGATATATCTCACATGTGACTACCTCAGATTCTGAAGCTGTACTCTTGAGACTACTGCAGGTTACACTATATTTAATTAATGGTGGGACATCTGTATGACAGCACTGTTTAATTCTATCAATTATATTTCCAGTTACACTTGCATACTGATGAACTTGTTGCAGCCATACCTGCAGACTTTCAAATCTTGCTTGCACATTATATTACTTTTAATCAATACACTGCAGTGTTCTGATACATGCTACAGTATAATATTTATTTACAAGTACTGGGTGGGGTTACTAACCTGCACGGTGGTGCATCCGCACTAGCCTACGGGCATGCATCTCGCGATTCGTAGAGCGGACACCTGCAGCTGTAATACAAAAGAAGTAATATTGGACTACACATCTCCATGGTATCAGCTAGTTGAAATCCTTACATACATAAGTAAAATGTAACTTACTCAGTAGTGGGGCGTTGGGCATATCCCGGGCCTCCTGGATCCATTCGGACAACTGGTCTTGCTTGCGTCATTTCAAGTCCGCATGGTGGTGACGGACCTGCTCACCAGTGCGTGGAATGCCAGTAGCACTGGTCAGATCACGAGCCAACTGGTCCCATGCCTCTGCCCTATATGCTCCCCATGAGACCTGGCCCTGCATGAGTTGGGCCTCGTGATGGTGGACAAGGAGCCAGACCATGTATCTGGACTCCTCAACGCCCCAACGCTGTGCTCAAAAGCAACGTCCCTCACCTACTCCACTCATTCTGACTGCAGCTCTGATCTACAATCGTTTCTGCTGTGTATTCCCACCTATGGGGCTTATATATGCCGATTTTCCCACACATGTCGCTGATTGGCCGTTTTGGAATTGTATCTACTTCACTGAAAATGCTTTATCATGCTTCATTCTGGATTTTATCCCATATATATGCTATTTCTGCATTTCTAGGTATTGCTGTCATGGCTTAGTGGTTTAGTACCTTGACTCTAGTGCATGGTATCCTGGGTTGGAATCTGGCAACTGATTTTTGATTTTCCTGACAGAAATGAGTTGAGACCTGTCAATCAAACATGCCAAAAGCACTTTTAAGCACTTAAAACCAGGTCTGCTTTCGTTTGCGGAGCTAATGCATGCGCACTGGCAGCTTGCTTGTGGGACCGCTGCGCATACGGTGTGCGCTGGGATAAACCTTAATTGGCTAGTGACACACATGTTCAGCTAAGCACAGCTAGTTGCAAACAGTTTCACTCTGTTAAACCGATGCCTAGCAACAGGCATGCAGTTTACAGCTTTTTAAACACTACTCAGCTACAGGCACTCCGTCTCACAGCAGCTTACCTATCAGTACATTTCTGACTATTTTTGTTATTGTGTTACTTCAGAATATATGCTCCGTTTCATTCCATTTTACAAAAGGGAATACATTTACATGTGTACAATACTGTCAGGGGCTTTTTAGTGCTTATTTACAAAAAAAAAAAAGGTTGTTGTGGGGGCTCGAACCCTGCCTGCTTACTCTTAGGCCGGCAACTCTACCGCTAAGCTATTACTTCTTGGCTTACTTTGCATATTTAGTTCTTATATCCTTTTCCACTGATTGCTAACTGTGATTGCGCTAGTAGCACACCCGCGCACACGGGCGCACACAGTAGCAAACATTTATGGGGTTTTAAAAAAAAAAGGTTTTAATTTAATTTTATTACATCTCTTCACTTTATACAGTGATGGTCTATCGGGGCATGTGTTGTGTAATGCGTGGCTGTTTACTTTCAGCCATTCTAGTCTTCCGGGGGCGTGTCCGCTTGCAGGGCTTAGCCTACAGACACGCCCCCTACTCTCTTACACGGACCGTGTAAGAGTTACTAGTGTGATTCAGCATGCCTTATGCACCTCATGCATATGCATGACATGCTGACATCACACAATTTCACTGCAGCCTCCGTGTAAGAGTTATAACTCTTACACGGAGGCTTCCTGAATCTGGCCCTAGGACTTTAAGGCACAGAGAATCCCTCTAGTCTAAGACTTCAACACCAGATAACAATGAAGTGAGATGAATAAACTAACTACAGACAGGGAGAGACAGAAAAGAGCTTCCAATTGCCAGTAAACAAATAGGCAGATAAATGCAGTACTATTTTTAACACAATATTTAATGAAACAATAAACAGAAAAAATAAAATTCAATACTATCTTATAACACTGCAAGTCTGTACTTATCTCAGCTTGTAATAAAGTTGATGTAGGGTGTGCAAAAGCTAACCATCAGCTCCAGTATGCAACTATTCAGCAGAAATGAATCACATATATATCACATTGTATCTCCCCTTTTTGTTATACTGCAGCTTTATATCCCTATCACATCCTTTTTTTAGCATGTTTCTTTCTATTTATGTGCATAACTCAGGTATTGTCATTGACATTAATTATCATTACATCTATAAAGTAGAATTTACGTTATAAATGTTTCAGTGATACTTCAGCACATTTACATTCATTATATGGGTACAATTTATCCATTTTTCTTCCCCTCTTACTTAATTATACAGTAAAACCATTATTATTAGTAATTCCCATCCTTCAGAGTCCTTTCACTGTACTTGCTCTTAATATTTCTGGGCTTCAGCATGTGCTCGTCCATTAGAATTTCCTGTAGGCAAGCCATTTTCTTTACGTTCTGTGCTATTGCTTGCAAGCATCTTTCCATAGCTGTGGACACGATTACTGGCCACAAAAAGGTGATTGCAATTGTGCATGTGTGATGACAAGCATGCATATTTGACTATCGCTGCTGCTCATTGTGCTAACACACTTATGTCATGTAAGAATAGTGCAAAGGCTACACAATAGTTAACAACTCATAGGGAATATCTTGTTGTAAGTAAGATATAGAAACAATAAGCATAGTACTTTGTTTAATTGTCAGTGCTAGAAGCCTTAACACAGTAATTAAACAGTATATAATTTATAGGATGATTAATGAGCAGAAAAAATACACAATTTTTATATTAGAAATAAAAATGGCCCACAGTCACCATGCATATCTGCTCAGTCAATGGCATGTCTTGAACCTGAGGAGCTCACTCATTCTTCCAAAAGAGACTCATTTTTTTAATAAGCAGTAAGGTTGGCTTGTCTCCTAATGACAACTATCATGAGCAAGATGGCAGATGGGCATGCTAAATTTGTTACACCATCCAGGTACTGAAGATCAGGCAACATACTGCTAAAAAATGTGTCCACTATTTGCAATTTACTTTGGAGGTATAATGCCTTTCATGGTGGATCATTTCCTGATTATAATTAGTTTGATTTTCATGTCACCCTTAACTTAGTAATGAACAGATCAAAGCCAAGCATAGAGCTCAAAAGATAGTAACTGAAAAGGCAATCATGACAATGTGAGGCAGTGCCAGCTATACCAAGATAAGTATGCAGTGCATGTGTAACATGTGTCAGCATAGCTAGCTGGAGTTTTATATGCCATTTGTGTATGAAACTGATTTGTAGAGGTGTTTGTGTTGAAAATGTTTTTGCAAAGTTGCCTGTGTTAAAATGTACCAATAGTGGGTCCTGCTGGAGAGAAAATACATATACCTGTATGTCAGACTGTATTATAACCACTGAAATAAATGTATTGTAACAAAGGATAGTGGAAGAGAAGAGGTTAATCTCAGTCCAGCAAAATTTGAAAAATAGTCTGAAATTAAATTACCTGGATTAGGCCATAAAGATTGTGTCTTACAGTTTTAATTGCAGCGAGAGACAAAATGTCTGTGAAAACCAGGACTAGGAATCCTACTCTATTGTCCTTGGGGGTGAACTAATTGCTACCCTGGAAGAGTGGAAGTTTTTGAAATGGTTTTGTAGCTTCCAGATGGTAGTGAATACTGTAAATACTGGAGTCTATACACTAGATTTTTGGACGATGTCTGCATTTTTTGGATAGGTACACCAGGACATTTACAGCATTTCATGAGTCACTTAAACCAAAGTACCAACTTTTTGACCTTTACATATCTGGTCACAACACAGCAGGTCAACTATTTGGATGTGTCCTTAAGAACACATGAAACAGGTTTCAAATCTACTATTTATAGGAAACCTACTTTTTCCAACATCTACATTCAATACACTAGTTCCCATCTCACATACCAGAAGAAAGGCATAGTCAAGAGACAATTTGTCAGAGTGTCCCGAATGACCTCTGATGACAACGATTACAATCTAGAATGTCAAAAATTGACCCTGATGTTTCAAGAGAGAGGATATCCAGAAGAATTTATTACAAATATAAGCAATGAAGTAAGGGATGGTAGGAATAACAAATATAAATCCATCCTGGGCACAGTAGTGCTCAAAATTCACCAGTGGGATTCAATAGAGCCTTTATCACAGACTATAGTGCCAATTCTGGAGTAATCAAAAACATAGTGGAAAAAGAATGGGAACGTTTTTGTGATTTTACTGACCTCCCTAACTTAAAAGGAAAAACTGTGAAAACTGTTTTTCGTAAAGGGAGTAACATCAAAAATTTATTGGAACAAGGAGGAAGTGTTAATGTATTTTTCAATCAACGCAGAGGCACATATAAATGTGGGGCCTGCATACAATGTAAGAATATTTCCCATACTGATAAGGTATTCATTTCAGCTAGAAAAAGGTGAATAACAGCATCCACTTACTCTAATTGTAATACTCAGGGGTTGATATATTTAGCTGTGTGCCAGATTTGTGATGGGTTCTACGTCGGGAAAACAGAAAGACACTTGAGACGTAGAATATATGAACACTTGTACGAAATACAGAAACAAAATTCCAGAAATGCTTTGTACAGCCATACCGTGGTGTGCAATCAAGCTAAGTTTGAGTTTTTTGTCTTGGAAATTTTACCCAGGGAAACTAGAGGTGGCCCTTTGGAAACTAAATTAGAGTACCGGGAGACTTATTGGCAAATCATATTGGAAGCTAACAGAACACCAGGTTTAAATGACAATATATCTATTGTGCCACTGCTCAAGTTAAGAGCAGCAAAACTGTGACAATGTATATAAATTTTATAAATTTTACAGCTATAAATACGGCATTTTGTGGATTAGACATACATATATGTATATTTTCAGCTTAGTATTATTATAAATATTTTTTATACAAATTTTATATATTTTTTTATGTTTTAAATATCAGGTTATATGCCAGGTAATTTATGCTGGATCGAATATATATTGTTTAATGGCTGACTGTAGCCAAAGGAGTCAACACAGCAAATGTTTTTAACAGTAATTGGTGCTTTAAATACTAATTGATCATTGTTTCTTTAATCAGTGTACCCTGTGATTAGTATTTAAACAGCCTTTGAATTTTTACTTGTTTATCTGATGAAGTCAGGGATTTTTACTGACGAAAACGTTTTATATGGTTATTACTGGCATTTATTCCAATAAAGCTTCAGTGGTTGCGGTTTCGCCTCAAGACTGAATTCTTTTTCGGATTATTGTTGCATTATTTCAGTCGAGTCTCTGGTTTTGTGGTTGATGATATAACACATCTTATCAAACTCTATGTGTGTGTATGATAACACATGCCAGATTCTAGTCCAGTTGCTAGTAAAGGGGGTAATGTGGGAACCATAGTCAGATGACCTGATGTATGTGATGTCATTTTGTAATCCAGCACTAAAATGATATTTAATACTAGATGATACAGAAATCTTAGGGTACAAAACTACTCACACACTTCATCTTGCCTTGTTCTAGTAAGTGAACTAGGAGACAGTAATTCTTTAGATCAGTCTAGAAAATATAATGGGATTAGTTAAGTATTGTTTTTCTATATCTGTTTGAATATTTCCGTCAGAGTTATTTTTAATATTTCCCATAGCTGAAACTCTGGTGTTTATTGTAAATAGATATTTAGTATTTTTGTGTTCTTCTATTATTTATTATTAAATATATTTAAAGGTTTCATTGTGCCTGGTCCTTTAGAGAATATTGTAAACTTTGAGAATACTTATATTTATTTGGTGACACTGTGGCCACTCCTGAAAGCCTGTCTGCATTGGTCAAATAATATAATTTGTATTAGTATTGAGTTCACTCAGTATAATTGGGTACCCTTTTAAGAACCTTAGAGTAGCTGACTTTGCAGTGCTGTGGTGACAGTGTCTACATTATAGTTGGAAAATCTGTGCCAGCCTTTTCCAGGTGTGTGTGTGTGTGTGTGTGTGTGTGTGTGTGTGTGTGTGTGTGTGTGTGTGTGTGTGTGTGTGTGTGTGTGTGAAAATCAAATCTCAAAGACTGTGTGTCAGCTACTTGGAGCAGGGACACAGAGCAGTGGTTTTCACAGAGAGGGTGGGGGAGGACATAGCTTGGAACACTCATCTGAGTACTCAACTCCACAACTGTGGTCAGTGTGGAGTCTTATTTGTGGCCTAAAGAGAGAGAGGGAAACACAGTCCCAGGGTGGGAGTGTGTTCCCTGTGTGCTCTTCAGGGAAACTATGCTTTGTGCAGAGAGCTGCATCTGGAAATACTGTGTGTATCTATCTTTGTTCCAAGTGAACGTCCATCACTGGTGTAAATGGTGAAGATTGAGATTCCTTGATTACTGGCCCAGATGAGGGATGTCACAGTAATACATATATATATATATATTTATGCTTAGAATCTTAGAATAAGATGGCACTTATGATTGGGACCAATAGAGCAGACCAGAATGGGTCTGGTACTACAGTAGTAATTATTTATTTATTTTACATTTTTATTTATTTTACGTTTGTTTTTACATTTGTTTATTAGGAAAAGTCCAACTGGGTTTTTAGACCACTTTCAGTGGAGACCTGGAGAGAAAAGCTCCAATACAAAATTCTTAGAAAATAATTTACAACGTTATACAATTCCTGAAAAAATATCAACCTCATCTACAGAAAGATGGGGTGATATTGTCATCTCCCTAAAGTATGCAAAGCTATAAAAACAGCTGTGTCAGGTAAAGACCAAGTCCCATTGAACTTAATGCTAAAATACATAAAAGCACTTCAGCATGGCACAGACTATGGTGGGTACTTACACTTCTTTACTAATCTTTCTGCTTAAGTTCCGAAAAGGCATGACTAAAGTAGATAATTACCACCTTATTTCTCTAAGTTATGCAGGTGCAAAGCTATACATTAAGATCTGAGTGCTAAGGATACAGGCAGTTTATATGTAGCATTCAAGCTGTGATCATCTGAGAGTTTTGGACTCATTCATGCAATTATTCCAAACTTCTAAAGTTGCAGCCATGACAGTTCTAGTGAATTTCAAGAAAACCTTTGATTCTGTTACTTGGGAATGTCCAAGGCTCACTCTGGAATATTTGGCTTCATTGATCATGCTATCAAAGCAGTTCAAAACGTATATATTGGACCTCAGGTAGCAACTCAGGATGATCTTGAAGTAGTGATATTTTTCCTCTAACCAGGGATGAGACAATTTAAGTATTTTGGAAACATAGACTGGATGATCCCTGAGCACCTCTCTTAGGAGACATGTCAGACATGAGCCATTGCAAAGGCCTGGATATGCCTGCTGAAATATCTGAGGATCACATATATCAAAAAGTTGAAATGGGGAGAGCTGATGAATCACAGAGAATCATGTATGCTCAGCCCTGTCTGCTTTGGTACCATTGAGATCCTCACCATCTAGTTAAAAAATGGACGAATAAATGGATTTGTAGATGAACTGAAGTTGCTTTATTTTATCACTGACCTGCTTTTGATAGAAAACGCCTTTATGGTATTTAGATAATGTAACATTTTTGGCATGTATCTGTTCTATGGCCTTAGCAGTTAATTTTATCATTTTTTTTCTGTCACATCAGGCACTATTTTGGTCATGTGAATGGTGGGACATTGCAATAGTGGTGTTGTTCTCAATGTGCAGTAGAGACATACATAAATAACTAAATAATTAAATAAATAAATGAACAGGACAATGGCTGTTAAATAGTACATTCAGTTATGTGCTGGACATGATTACAGGGCTTATTAAAGAGATTTTCTGATATTTTACTGGAAACCTCAGAAGCAATGAACAGCACTGCCCAAAATTAATAGTAAATGATACCACATACTTGAACCAATTTACTAGATCTAATTTCAGCACCCTCTCTCATCCTATATTCCCAGATCACATACCCACATATAAATCCCCCAGATCTTCCAAGAAGAAGTCCTCAAGGCACTAATCAAAGGCCAAAAACACAACTTCCATGGGACAGAATAACATACTGGACTGCCTACTGTTATACCCCTGCAGAGGCTAATTAATATCAGCCTTCAAACATGCTTCATGCTGGTTGAATGGAAGACAGCAATGGTCATTATCTTGAACAAAAGGATGTCAACAAACTCATGTAAATATAGATACATAAGCTGGGCCAGCCTAATCTATAAAATTATGAAAAGAACATTTATGAAATTAATAAAAAATGACATAGATGACCTAAAAACACTTGGCCCAAGCCATTTTAGGTTCATCAAGGGCAGATCCTGCATACTTAACCTGGCTGACTTCTTCAGGAAAGGTTACTGAAGTAATGCATCAGGGAAGATCAGTGTACATCACATATCTAGACCTTGCCAAGACACTTCACACTATCCAACACTCTTGTATAATAGATAAATTCTCCTAGCTAAGAAAAAATCCCATTGAAACTCAATTGATCTCAATTTGGCTAACAAATAGAATCCAAAAAATTAGTCTGGCTGTCTCTACCTCCTCAAAAAAAAAAAAAAAGAAATATTACTTATAGTGTACCCTACAGTTCAGTCTTTAGGCCACTCCTCTTAACATTTATTTCTTGCAGGTCAAATCAAATGTTAAAGGATTATGGCTGATGAAGTCTGCAGATAGCTGTAAACTTGATCTCATAGGTTCATAGGTTCATAGGTACGTACTAGGCTATCGGCCCTGGGGCCTATACAAGCCCAGCCAAAAAGGTACCCTGGCTTTTGCCACCCAAGAAAATTATTTTCCTGTGCCACTGTCGAGCAGAGCCACAGAGGTGATCCCCGGGGTGAATTTCCTATTTCCCATCCAATCATCAAGATTTTTCTTGAAGAGTGCTAATGAGGAGCTTTGTTTGATATAGATAGGTAGTTTATTCCAGAGTATGGGAAGTCTCTGGGACAGGAATCTATCCCTCCGACATGTTCTGTTTATTGTGGTGACAAGGTTTAGGTCCCTAGAGTGTGTAGCTCGGATGGATTGGGATTTCTTTAAGTGGAGCATGTCCAACAGCTCTGGGTTTGACATAGCTTTGTATGTTAGGCAGAGATCACCTCTGAGTAGGCGATATGCGATGGAGTAAAGCTGGAGTTTTTTTAGACGGTCAACGTAGGGCATCTGTTTGAGGCCGGTAATCCTCTTTGTGAGATATTTTTGTGGCCTTTCCAGTTGTTGGAGATGTCTTGTGAGGTACATACCAAAAGGGGCGTTGTACTCTATAATGGGTCTAATGAGTGATGAGTAGAGGGGAACAATGACTTCTTTTTTTCTGGATGAGAAACCTTTTGTGATGAGGTGTGCCACATAGAAGGATTTCCTGACTACTGTGGCGATGTGATTATCAAAGGAGAGACTACTGTCCACCTGTGTCGCAAGGTCTCTTATCACACTTTTGGTGTTAAGTATATTACCGCCTATGTTGTAGTTCATGGGTACAGAGTTTTTACCAAAGGGGATGACAATGAACTTTTTGGCACTGAGCTTGAGGCCATGGCTTTGACACCAGGCAACTGTCTCAGTGAGGCCCTTTTGTAGGATGTCCACATCATTAGGAGTTTCGATAATGGCTCCTAGTTTGCAGTCATCTGCGAACTTCATTAGCCAAAGACCTTCTGTATTAGCCTGTACTTCAGAAAAGTAGATACCAAACAGGAGAGGACCCAGGACTGAACCCTGTGGTACTCCACTTGTCATTGGTCTGAAGTCGGATTTGGAGTCTGCTACTTTCACAGTGTGGATTCTGTCAGTGAGCCAGTTTGCAACCCATCTTGTGACATAGGCATTTATACCTAGTTTAGTGAGTTTATCTATAATTCCAGAATGGGGAATGGTGTCAAAAGCCTTGGGAAGATCTTTATAGGCTGTGTGAACCACCTTACCCTTGTCTAAGGCTTTGGTGACTGCTTCAAAGAAGTCTATCAGGTTTAGGAGACATGATCTGCCTTTTACAAACCCAAACTGGGTGGGATCCAGAGTTTGGAGATTACCAATGTCTTTGTTTATAAGTTCCATGATGATACCGTTCCATGGCCTTGCAGACCAGGCTCGTCAGGCTAATGGGGCAGTAGTTCCCGGGGTCCGTGGTGGCTCCCCCTTGTGGAGTTGGATAACCATTGCTGTGTGCAATTCAGCAGGCATAAAGCCTGAGGTGAGGCTATGATTGAACATGGTACTTAGGTGGGGTGCCAGTTCGTTCTGTAGTTTGTGTAGAACGCAGCCTGGGATGTTGTCTGGTCCCATGGATGCTGTGTTCTTGGCTTTGGAGAGTGTGGTTTTTACGTGTGCAGCCATGATTACAGGAACTTTGCATTCTTCCGGTATAGAGATGGGCTCTTTAGGGGGTGAGAGGGGGGTAAAATTAGCACTGAACCTATCTGCCAGGATGTTGGCAATATCAGTTGGGTCTGTATATTTAGTGCCATTGTGCTGTAACTCAGAGCAGATCTGAGTGTTGCCATTCAGATTCTTGACATAGCTATAGAATGCTTTGTGGTTGTCTTTAGAATCAGTGGCAATTTTGTTTTCATAACTAGCTTTGGAGGATTTTATCAGGGATCGCAGCTTCTTACTAAGGCTGACCAGGGAGCTCCTCCACTCATGGGATTTTACTCTCTTTTGCAAGAGTTTCTTCCTTCTGTTGTACAGTTTGTTTATGGCAGGGGACCACCAGATTGGCTTCCTTTTTTTGGAGGATAGCGTCGGTTCTGTTTGGGATAGCACGATCCATGCACTCATGTAAGTGCTTATAAAGTGCAATTGTGTAGGACTCAGTAGTTGTAACTGTATTGTCCATCTGCATGGGTGTCATGAAGTTCACCACTTCTGTCTTAAGAAGCATGAAGTTGGCTTTGGAGATATTTTTTATTATGGTTTCCTTAATGGGGGTGGAGGCAGGATGTGGATATCTAGGGTAATTAGCTTATGGTCGGATCGGACCAATGAGGCATTGACTTCAGGTGTGGAACACCGGTCACTCATATTGGTAATGACTAGATCTAGGATATTGTTGCCCCTGGTGGGGGTGTGGATAAGTTGATCCAGGGCATTGGAGCTTATGAATTCCAGAAAGCGGTGCGCGAAGGAGTTGGTACATGAGTAGTTTTCCCAGTTAATGGTGGGGTAGTTCAAATTGCCCATTATTAGGGTCTTTGGTTGAACCCTAATATTTTCCAGTACATCAAGAAAAGAGGAGTGGGAATCCTTGGACATGGTGGGTGATCTGTAGCAAGCTACAATTTGGATTGCAGTTTTGCCCAGAGTTAGTTGCACTTGGATAACCTTGGCTGCATTATGCTGAGCAACTAGCCTGGAGGTGTGGATATCCTTAATGAATATGGATACACCACCTTTGGTGTTCCGGTCCAGGTTACATGGCCAAAAATTGTGGTATGAGTTATAGCCTGGTAGTGCAGGGGTGCTCTTTGGAGGCATGAACCAGGTCTCAGTCACTGCACAGATATCGATGTTCTCCATTTAAAGGAGTGCCTCAAGTGAGTGCATTTTGATATTTAGACTTCTGGCATTGAGTAGCATCACTCTCAGTTTTTGCTTGCCTGTTCCTGTTACGGTGGTGAATTTGTCATTTGAACCTTGCCTAAAAAAGGCACTATAGGGGCAGCAAGAACCTTAGCCAGTATCCAGATTCCCAGGGGTGACAGGTGCAGGCCATCTCTGGCAAAGCATCGTGGTCTGTCGACCATGTCATCCCAGGCAGACAGATACTGGATCCCTTTAGAATGGCACCAGAAGCTTAGCCAATTGTTGAAGTCAATCATTTTGTAATTGTTCTGTGGCATCATTCTGGGTGATGGCAGAATGCTACTCAGGGCTAGGGTCATACCTGCCTGGGCTACAAGATCAGAGAGCTCTTCCATATCTCTTTTCATGTAGTCCAGGGCGGTACATCTCAGGTCGTTCACACCAACATGAACAATGACAGAGTCATATTTGTACTTGTTGTGGAGTGACCTGAGTGCGTGGGTTATGTGGCAGATCCTGGCACCCGACAGGCAGCTGACAGTAATCTTCTCCTTGTTTAGCCTGGTGAGTGGGACATCAGTGTGCCTGACTATAGAGTCACCTATGACTAGTGTGTTGGGTAAGTTGTTTTGCCTTATTGGCTGTGGTTGAGTGGCACACTGAATCTGTGGGCTATGTGTCATTTGGGTTGTGTTGGGGGGTGGAGGTTGCTTGCATTTCTGCTTTGGAGGTCTCTGTTGCTTGAGCAAATTATTATTGAGAGCCTCCGCAAATGTTTTTGTCCTTCTATGTGTGGATTTTGGTGGTGTAGATTTAGTGAGACTATGTGATGAGTGTGGTGTGGTGCAAGTGTTTACCTTCTCCTCTTGACTGTCAAGTTCAGTCTTGATTGGAGAGAGCTTTACCTCCATTTTGGCTAGATAAATGCATCTCTCACAGGTTGTAGTGTTGGGTGGTAGGAGGAGAGGGTTGTCTGTGTACATGAGACAGTTTCTACATTGCCCCAAGATGCCCATATTCATCAGATAGACAGGAGAGAACACTGGGAGCTGACCCTTGGACATGCCTGAATAAAAAAACTATTTTGCTCTAGATAAGTGAGGAAAGTGAGTACAAGAGATGTTTTTCTCTAAGCAAGTGAGGAAAGTAAGTACCAAAACTGTTTTCCTCTAGGTAATGAGGAAGGTTGAGTGCTGTATTAATTAGTAGGTTATTTAGTGCTTACAAGTTCTGAACAAGTGTTGATCACGAATAAACAAATTCAAGTGCTAAAAGTAAGAATCTGTATCCGGACTAAACTAGTTACAGGAAAGGGGGAAACAAGTGCAAATGTGGGCTTTTAAATCAGAAAGTTGAGAGAGATGGCAAAACTGCCCAAATGGCCAGTAACTACAATTTCTGGGCCAGAACCACTCCTTATGTGGTAGATAGGTTACCTAGTGCTTACCACTCCCACTGATAAGCTAGAAGGCTTCCCTCCAACAACAGAAAGCTTGTGGGGGGGCTCAGAAGCTTACATACAGTCCTGGATACAGCAAATCTGAATCTGGACTACACTAGTTACAGGAAAGGTATTTTATTTAAATATATATATATATATATATATATATATATATATATATATATATATATATATATATATATATATATATATATATATATCTACAGAAAAGTAGCTAAAACAGCAGTCAAAACAATTCAAATACAGTGCAAGCTAGCACACTTGAGTATGTAGCAATGTTAGACCAAACAGTTTACAAAATGCAATTAAATTAAAAATGACTAAAAACAATGCAGAAGGAGTCTATTAGGTAGAATGAGGTAAAGAGATGGGACTGGGGGGAGTGTCCCAGATCAAATCTACAGTGGGGGCGGGCAACTGCAAAAACCTCCAAATTTAAACAACAACACAGGAATAGGGAGGGTGGGTATGGGAAAACCAACACCTTCAGCAGATATCTGAAAAACTATACAGGGAAGCAAAAATAACAGTGCACAACTCTGAAGTCAGCCAGCAATGATATAAAATTAGTCAAACAACAATTACCAGTACACAACTCTGAAGTACCAGAAAAATATACTCAGCTCTGTATATCTCCAGATAGTTTGAGGAGCACTCTTTCAGGACACAGGAAGGCTCCAACAATGATAAATTTTCCAGAGGGCACCAATATCCTAGAGGGCCTTCCACAAACAATTACCTGATGTGAAAACCATGGACTAAAATTAATGGCAAAAATTATAACAGTATCCTTTGGCAAGTGTTACTTCCTTTTGTAACTATCACATTAACAACAAAGCTTAGAAAAGTTGATCATGTAGTCAGGAATCTAGGACACTATGTCAACAATGAACTATCATTTGTTGACCATATAGCCCCTATTGTAAGGAAGTCCTTTTTCATTGCTCAGCTTATATCTACAGGTATGATGTCCAGCTGCAATGATGTAATCATTCCACTGTATTTATCTCTCATTAGACAGTCATTTTATATAATGCCCATTTTGGTATGTACCTGTCCAAACTCTTACATAACTAGAATAACTATGGTGCTTTCTTACTAAAAAAAAATCAAAGACCTAAATCATAAAAACTATGCATAGCATCTCAAGGCCTTGTCCCTCTTTTTGTTTATATGTAGACTACTAAGAGGTGATCTCTGCCCTGTGTCCAGACCCTCATCAGACCATATCCTCTCAGATCTATTACACATTTGCAAGTCCAATGGTAATGTGAATACCCACTCAAGGGAACTCAACCTCATTTACAACATAAATAGGACATGCTGGAGGGATAGGTATGTATTACAGAGAATACCATTTCTATGGAACTGCCTTCCACTCCACATAAAGTAAAGTACTTTTTTTTTCTCTATTCAAATATAAATTTGGTCAACTGGATGGGAAATCATAAATTCACACCCAGTTTAGTACTTATGTCCCTCATGGAAAGGGGAAACAAGATAATCTACAAATATATCCTCTCTGCAATATTGAAAAATCACATTTTCAAATGGTAAATGATTGAACACAAGTGATTGAAAATTAAAGCACACAGACAAAACATGTATTTTGCATGGGGGCAAACATCCCAACAACCTCCACACCCCCTGCTAATTATATATACCAACTCTGAGATTGCTCTATAGTGGAGAAAGGGCAAATTTCTTGCTCCCCAGTGCTCACAATCTCACATGGGCCTAATGCCGGCAGAAACAATCAAATGAGTTTCCATCTCTTCCACAGGCATAGCAAATTGTTTGGCATGCTGAATGCCTACACTATATCTGTCTATACCCATCTTTTCTCTCTCTCTCTCTCTCTACATATATATATATATATATATATATATATATATATATATATATATATATATATATATGTATATATATATAAAACTGTGTAGTACTAACCATGGTTGGCCACTAGCTTCTTCAACCTCCAGTAGAAGGCGATATAGTTATTATCTCTCTCTCTCTCTGTCTGTTCATGCTGAAAGAAAAAGGGCATATCAGAGTACTATGACAAGAATAAGGTAATAATTTGGAACAGTCAAACTCTATACATATGTCTCAGTAGGGGAAAGAGAAACAACAGAGTATTGTGTATCATCTATCCATACATTACCACAGTAAAACAGAGTAATGGTCCAGTTCCACATGCAGACACACCAGGTAGTGCTTAAGCACTACAATACGATGTAAAAGATGTCCCATAGAAACCTACTTTAAATGCAGTGTGCATATGTCTCACAACCACCTTCACCTGACAAGTGAAGTTTCACACAGCAACTTACACCTTTCTAAAGTGACATTGACAATTACTTGCTAGTACAAAGAACACTGTTAAATTTAAATCAAGGAAGAAAGAAAAAACTCACAATACTCTTCAGAGTGCTGTTGGCATTCATTTTCCAGGCATGGAGATCTTTAGGTTTCCTGTACAGTATGCCATTATAATGGTCCCTGCTCTGTCTAGGTGATACCCTTGGGAAATTTCAACAACTTAGCCAGGTTATAGCAGACATCCACTTCCTTGGATGCATCATTATAGAGGCTGTGAAGAAGACAATGTACAATCTTACTCTCTTTTATGTACTATGCACGCTTCCCTTGGCAGCTACCAGTAGAACCTGCTGTACTCCCAAATATCCTTAGAAAATCGTGTCACTTTCAAAAGGAATACATGATAACTTGTGAGTTGCACTTAAAATTCCAATTCTAAATCCCTCCTAGGTAGGTAGTGCAATGTGGAGCTGAACAGTTGCACAAAGTATATTCTTCTGCACTACATCTCCATAATTTTTTGGCCTCAAGCTGTCAGAGGCAGGCATAGTCAGTAAGCTCTTACTTTGAGTTATTTTAAATATTGGAGGATTTTCCTTATTTCTGGGTATACACATATGAAATATAAAAAGAAGACCACAGCAAAACCAAGGGACTTCTCAGTACTTGTTTTAGGTTAACCATTCTTCTCAGATCACAGACTAGGATCCATGCACAATGTTAACTTTCATTGAATATTCATTTCTCATTATCACATCTTCACCTGGGAAAAACTTGTGAATACTATGTCTAGCTTTCAAGGTTTTGTTAGGTCACCTCTGCAAAAACATCACTATGCATTATTAATTAAAGTTAACTGGCCAATTCTTTAGCTCCCTAGTATATCAGTAAATCAGGGCAAGGCTCTGTGATCTTTCTCGACTTTCCAAAATCACCTGAAATTTTTATTTTTTTTTCAATAATTTTTATTTTTATTTTACAATTATATATGGCACAAAAAACAATTTGATCTTTACAACATGACCATAGGAGTATGTTATATATTAGTGTTAATACCATAAGGTGTAGGTCATACAACACAATTATTTATACTATTTACACAGATGCTTTCACCATTAGCTCAATTGTTATACAAAACAACACATACAATCTTAATACCCAAACTATGATTAGTCTGTCAAATCCTGTATGGGTTTCTAGGTTCCATTAAGGTGTATTCTTAAGTTGCTATGTGGTTGACTATGCTAATATTATATTAAAGGTTTGTTCACAGATTTCTTTGGACTTCATGTTTTGGTTTCTTTTATCCATTACTATTTTGTGAGCTAAGAGATGTTTTATGGCTATTTGTTTAAAACCCTCCTAAGATATATTCAACTGATCTAGCCATTTGAGAGCTATATATAATTTCATTAGTAGAAAAGTTATTAAGAGTGTATCTGCTTGTTTTTTGAGAATGTTAGTTGGAAGAATGTGCAATAAGGCAAATTCCCATGTTAATGTTGAAGTTTGATAGCCCATCTTTTGTAACTGTACTTTGAGAGGATTCCATAATTTGTACACACATTTGCAACTCCAAAATACATGCAATAGGTCGGCTGTCTGGCCCTTGCAGTGTGGGCACAGTGGTGACCTTGATGTATTGAATTTGTGGAGTATTGCAGGTGTGAAGTAAGCATTATTATTGATCATTAGCTGCGTGTAAGCTATTTTTTTAAGCGTTATGATCTTCAGTGTTAAACTAATTGCTTGTGTTATTTGTTGGTCATCTATGGAGGGTTTTAATTTTCTCCACTAGTTGGAAAAGAGAAGCTCCTTCTGGAATTTAATCTCCCTTATCATTTTATCACCTGAAATGTTTCTATTTCACATTAGAAAGTAGCTCCAAAACATTTTCATTACCTGCCCTAATAACCTGAAATTGCCTGACTTTCTCAGAAATATTACCTTCCTTAGAGCATTTTGCACTGATCTGAAGTCTTATTTTCTCCCTGAATCCAATTACAGGCATGAAATGGGTATAGCCTGCATTCACTTGCAGTACATCTGACTGTTTTTAATATGAAGGATATTTCTTTACTGTCAACTCTTTGTGACTCCCACATGAGTTCAGCTACCACTTGCTTGGTCTCTGAATAGTTTGATGCATATCAGTGCATCAGTTTGTACTATTTGACAAATAATATTTCGATGAGCATATCTGCATTATCTAATCATTACACTAATCTCTCTGTTAGTTGTGTGTGACTACTACTTTTGGTGCATATGTTAAGTCATTTTCATATTCTCTGAGTCTCTATTCTTTTACTAGGCTGTGACCAAAACAGTGTCGTTTGGTCCACCCTATCAACTGCCAAAATTAAATAAATACATACTAACAAAAATCAGTGGAAACAGGATAAAGTTTTGTCACCATTCAGATAGGCAAAATTAATACTTTTCATACTGTTACACAAGACTTCTACACAACAAACCATATGCCTATGAAATGATTTATTATATGTAATTAGCAAAATAGTCACTGTTATATAATTTTAGTTGTTTGTGCAGTTTAATGACTTATTGTGGTCTTTCAAATATAATACTGTGATTTTCTTGTATCCCGATATGTGCGAGCTGCTTGAGAGCTCTAAAATATTATACTCAGTCATACAAAAGCAGAAAAGCAGATTGCTGGAGACCACTGCCCATTGTTTTGGGAACTTTCTCCTTTCTCCAGTACTGTCCAACTGTGGAGTTGTTATATATGAATTTAGGCATGTGTAGGGGGTTTGTCTTACAAAAACACTTATTTTAAGTTTTAATATTTAACTCAATAATATCCTCATTTCATAGTCGTGTAACTAACAATTTCCAGTCTGAGAGCTTGAGTTGTGATATTTTGTAATAGGATCTAGTTTTCTATATTATTTAGAAGAAAGTTATTATAGATTTTTTTCTCTTAAAACAACAGGACATTTGCCATTGTCAAAGTGTGTTTCAAAGAAAACAGCTGTGCTATTCAGAACAGTGTGCAGAAATGGGGACAGGAGTTACCCCTAATAGAAAGGAATTATTCTTGCAGAATTCAGTAGAAATTGACTAATATTCCTGTATTTAAACAGTTTTGCCAGTAATGCAGAAAATGCTGCAATACATATGACACACACAAACACACACACACACACACACACACACACACACACACACACACACACACACACATGTAAACATTGACGACTGAAATAGGCATGTAGTGTTGCAATCGGAGTTGACTGCATCAGACTGGAATTTCATGACAGATTCAGGCTTTCATTAACTATACTGATATGCAAATGGAAGTCAATTAAAATGACTTGATATTCTTTATTAAAAATGTAGACAACAATTGGCAAACTCTGAGAATAATACTAGAAAAACTCAGACAAAATAAAACTACTGATGAAATGTTTGCCATAACTAATACAGTTTATTCGATAATGTGGGTTAAGCCAAACACTCACTTACACAAAAGACCAATACAATACAATACAATACTATGGAAACATGGGTGCAGTTTAGAGTAGCCACTCAACCTAAATGGCATGACCTGGGTAATGGACCTACCTGTATGATGTAGAAATAGCAAATACACTTTGGGCAAGGCTACAATGGTGAAGTTATTATTTTTTTTTTTTTGTTACAGAAAGTAAAACTCAATGGCTGGGCTGAATTTGTGAAAGCCTACACATTGTGCTAAGCATGTTTTCCTGAGATGCATGGCATGTAAACTGTTTGCGATTCAGCAGACATCTCTACACATTGTTCTCAGCTGCAAAGCAAGGGTTAGTGGTGGAATATGCTAATGATCAAATAAAGAGCCTAATTACATGCTTGGGATCAGACAAAATGAGTGCTTACATGCCATACTCCCTTTAGCCCTGAATTCCAAGTACTCTTGGAATACAGCCACAAAGACACTTTAAAAATGCTAGTGGTTGTTACTGCTATTATTAATTTGTACATGCAACTTGCTCCGATATAAGGTGTTGCCGCTGCCAAACCTCAGCCTAGAAGGAATAGAGTGTTTAGACCACATCTGATCAACCATGGACTTCTTGAAATAAAAATAACAGACCATTACAGAGTGGACATGGATACCATAGTAGAACAAATAGCAAATGTCTGATGTTCTCACATGAGGCCTCATGGGAATCATGGAGAACCCATTCTAGTGGAAAACAAGGTATATTTAGCATTATGAATATTAGCTACAGGGACTTTTCAGAGACCCACAAGGGACACAGTAGAGGTGCCACAAGCCACAGCCTAAAAAATACACACATAAACATGTAACTTATTGTGACAAAGGAGGTACTGCCATACTGACAGTACAGATAGCTGGAATTCTATAAATAAATATATGTCATTTGTGAATATCAACATGATTCATATATGATGTTTGTGTTACAAATGTATTAGAGCTATATTTAATATAAGATGGTTTGTACAAACGTGTGCTGAAGAGGTATTTTAAAAAGTGCTGTTTGAAATGTATCCACAGCGTATCCTACTAGAATAGAGCAGAAATGTACATACGCTATTGTAACTGTTTAAATGTATATATTTTAACAGGCAAAACTGGAATACAGAAGGTTAACTTGCAAAACTTCAGAAAAATAGCTGAAATTAAATTATTTTATGGCTATGCCATAAAAATGATGTTCCCCTGGATTCAGCAAGCCCTGCACAATGTGCAAGAACAGTGCAGGAGCTCCAGGAGGCAATATGGCTGCAGTGCAATCCAGGAATAACCTGCAGGGGCGTGCATGAGCACTCCTGCACTATTCCTGCATGGACGCAGCTCCTGTATGCAAATGACCCCATTTGCAGGTGAAAACCATGCAAATGATGTGAATTTGCGATCCAGGAAGCTGGCAGCCTGCCGTGCAGGAAAAGTGTAGTGTGCAGAAATGTACTCAGTTAGTAACCGAGTACATTTCTGTAAACTACAAAACAGAGCCATGACAGCACCAAATAAAGGGTGTATATAATGTGTAAAGCATGCCAATGGCCAAATATATGGCCATTGGCATGGAAAACAGTTAAAAACAACTTTTATTGTTTTTTAGCAGATTTCAGTTATTTAAGCATAGGCAGTGGCGCGCAAATGGGATCGGGTGAAAAATAATAAAAAAAAAAAAAAAACATGAAATAGGCATTCTAACCAAAATCACTATTTTACCATTATACTCAATGGCAGGCAGAAGACAATATGGCCAGTGAATAGTTGTTGCTAAGGGCGAAGGCTCAGTCTGGGACCTCTAACTATGCATCAGCAGGCAATCCTATGCAAATGAGGGGAATGATACTGAATCCCAGATTTCCTCCAATGGTAGTCAGCACCCAACAGTGTAAGTACAGGAATAGCTTGGTGCAAGCCTAGGAGTTGGCTGACATCATAAGGGTGTGTGTCAGGCATACTGTAAGCAGATTGGACCCCTGTGGCTCAGGTTTGCTCTTAGCTTAGCAGAGCTAAGCTGGGGTGTGTGTCTGAGGCTGCCTATCACTCTTTACATTGCCTAAGTGGGTGTGCATGCCACACACCAGGTTTTAAAGAAAAAAAAAAGTAAACTAGAAAATATCAGCTCTGTACACATTTGAACACTGTGTTTGTGTGGCACACCCCCGGCTTAAACAGGAAAGCAATGGGAAGGGAAAACAGCAGTAAGAAGTTAATCAGGGAGAACTAGCACAGCTGGCAGGTGAAATGTATCAGAATCAACCAATTACATAGGCAGCAGACCAACCCAGCCCAGAACACTACTATAAACTATGCAAACACTTTTCCCTCTGTTTTTTTCCACATACTCTACACCATCGGTGCATAGAAGCAAGGAAATTTTAACAAACAAAAATAACAAAATGATAGGGGCTGCAGTAGCTATCATACATCAACATGTGGAAGAGGCTGAGGGTGGTGAGGATGAGAATGCTATTGGCCAACCCACAGTGAGGAGACGGATAAGAGTGTACAGACCCAGGGTAACCTACCAGGGGCTGCATGAGCTTGAATAGAGGAGCACTATAGGGTGGACAGGGACCTCCTACAGCAAATTGTTGAGCTGTGCCAGCCACACCTGACACACAGAACTAACAGAGGAGAACCCACCCCAGTAGATACCAAGGTATGTGTAGGCCTAAGAATACTAGCCACAGGTACCTTCCAAAGGCCAACTGGGGATATCATGGGGATCTCACAGGCATCAGCATCCAGGGTACTCCACCAGTTCCTGGATGCCATGGCAGAACATGCAGGTAAGCACATATACTTCCCCAACACCCGTGAGGTGTTGGCCAGCAATTTGATTCTCTTCCACCAAATAGCAGAATACCCTGAGGTAGTAGGTGCTATAGACTGCACTCACATATGCATCAAAGCATCACCCAGTGAGCAGGGTATGGTCTACATCAACTGCAAGGGCTTCCCCTCCATCAACTGCCAGGCCGTGTGCGATAATAATGAATGCGTGCGCTGGCTGCTCTGGAAGATATCACGATTCCCACATTTGGCATCTGATGCAACTGTACCAAAGATTTGCCAATGGGGACATGCCTCACGGTCACCTAGTGGGGGATGCTGGTTACACACTGGAGCCATGGCTGATGACACCCACCAGAAATGCACACACACACAAACAAAAACTCCATAATGAGGCACACACACAGACCAGAATTATAATAGAGCGTGTATTTGGGATGCTCAAGTCATGGTTCCAGTGCCTGGACACAGCCGGTGGAGCCTCAGAGTATTCCTCAGCTACATGTACTCAAATTGTCATCGTATGTGCCATGTTACACAATATGATCCTGTGGAAACAGCTGTAGCAGGAACAGCAAGGGGCAGGGCCACACAGCCCCCCACCATTGCCAAGGCCTGCACAGGCACAGAGTGACTCAGAGGAGGAACAACCTGAGCCTGCCCCAGTAGGCAGAAAGAGACATGCCCAGTATGCACTGGCCTTGGCAAAGAGGCAACACATAGCACATATACTGACACAGGAGGGACCCAGAGAATGACACCTCTCTCTGTATCGCACATACAGTAAAAGAGATGTCAAACATGACACTACCTGTGCTCAACCATGTAGAGGGCATGAACTATGTGCATCCGACATAGGCAGACCTTCAGCACCATCCTCAATACTGGCACACCCAAAAGGTAAGTAACCCTTCTTACCAATTGCCGAATGGAGTAGTATGTGTTGTTACCTGTATCTATGGTATGGATGTGAGCATGCAAGTGAATTGGGTGGCTGAATGGGATGCCAGCACATAGCAGACACCTATAGTGGCAGCATGTGATCTGTAACAAATACTGGTGTCACCATAGTAGCCAGTACTACACATGGTGACAAAACCCACTGCAGGAAATGTGCTGAGCCACATGTGTGTCCATATGACACACACATGCCAGTCAGGGAGGTTTACATACCCAACAACAGTCTCAGCCAACAGGACAGGTGTAGACAAACACAAACAAAGGCCATGCTAAGGCCTATGAATGATGGCTATGGGTAACCCCCCCCCAGGCCTACACAGACAGACTAGATCAGGTCAGGCAGTGGGATGTTAGTTTTGAAGGGTAAGAAGTCAGAAACTGATATGTAGGTCAATCAAACCTAAGACCTGTAGTACACTGATATGCCTCTAGTCAGCATGATAGGTTACAATACATAATGTAATGGAGTACCTGACATACCAGTACAGCCATAGAAAATGTGTACAAGTGTCAGGTGTGCCCCCCAATCCTATGTAGACATGTAGAAACAGTCAGGTGTGCCCCCAATCCTGTGTAGAAATGTAGAAACATTGAAGTGTGCCCCCCAATCCTGTGTAAAAATGTAGAAACATTCAGGTGTGCCCCCAATCCTGTATAGAAATGTAAAAACAGTCAGGGGTGCCCCCCAATCCTATGTTGAAATGTAGAAACAGTCAGGTGTTCCCACCCCCAATCCCATGTAGAAATGTAGTAAAAGTCTGGTGTGCCCCCCCAATCCAATGTAGACACATTGTAACAGTCAGGTGTGCCCCCCATTCCTAAGTAGAAATGTAGTAACAGTCAGGTGTGCCACCCCAATCCTATGTAGAAATGTAGAAACAGTCAGTTGTGCCCCCAGTCCTATTTAGAAATGTAGTAACAGTCTGGTGTGCCCTCCCAATCCGATGTAGACACATTGTAACAGTTAGGTGTGCCCCCCCAATCTTATGTAGAAATGTAGTAACAGTCAGGTGTGCCCCACCTCCAATCCAATATAGATATGTAGTAACATGTATGTGTAGGTATAATACCAGTGGAGCACAGATGACCTGAGGTGGCCAAGGTAGCAGGATAGATTGTAGCATTTGTACAATATGCAGATTTGCATGTGTTAGGTTGGTGTGTGTTTCATATTGTGTGAGAGTGGTCAGTATGTATGCATGTTAAGGTTTGACCTGGTGGCCACTGCCCACTACTGCCCATGACAGGGCCAAGTCCTCACAACTGCAGTGCCAAAGACAATGCTCCCCAGTATAACACATTCTAGCAGTAAGCCATTGTAAATGTATGGCGGTAATATGTGTCACCATTTGAAAGATGGACATGGCATGACTGTTGGGCTAGATATACAAGCAGTACACAGGGAAAAGCACCGCAGACATAAGTGTATAATGTGTAACCATGAAATGGACACACCCTTGGAATTGTATATACAGGTATGCATCACATTATCTGGGCTTGTAGTAGGGAATACTGATGTCGTCTGGCCGAACACTTGCAGATCACAAAGGTGATTGGACTGATGTACTGAGAAACAGCTGCTGTCCCTGCACAAGCCAGCATAATTGGAATGCCCCATGCATATCTGTGAGTAAGATGCAAGTAGTGTCCATAACACACATGCAGCCAGCTCACCCAACCACTACGCACAGGTACCTCTCCGGTCTTACGCCTGCTGTTGGGAATGGGTACAATATGACTCCCACCCATGTATGTCAATATCAAAAGAATGCAGCATGCAGTGCAGGTGTCCCATGCAGGTGTGTCCCTAACTGTAAGCGGAACCCTGCCAGCATCCACACCACCTGATCAATACTGATAGAAAGTATTGGCATGAACACCTAGCACACCTACCCTGTCACCCCAGGGGAATATACTGTATGGCAGTCTGGTAATGTAGGACTGACAGAATGCAACAGTCTGCTACAGCTGGCCTGCATCACCACCAAATGGCCTACAGGCCTCTGCCAAAGGCCTGCATATCACCCGTACTGTCAATGTATGCTATGTCATGGACACCCAAATAACAACATAAAACATTCCACATAACCCATATGCAAGGCCATGTGGACATACCAGAGTAACATGTCCACCACATCCCACTGCATGAACTGTGGACCAACACCAAAACACAGCTGTGATGAGATGATAACTATAGGGAAAGTATCAGAGAATGTTTGCATAATGTATGGAAGAGTATAGAATAATAGAGGGGGTGGGAACATGGGCAGCATGGAATGTGCAAAGTCTGAAACATAGCCATGTGCATATACTATCCCTGGCTGCAAACACAAAAATGGGTGGTTACAAACCTGCCTATACACCACAATAGGGGTAATGTGCTGACTTATGACCCCTGCCTCTGGGTAACCTGTGTGAATCTGTACAGCTGTGAAGTATTGCCACAGCAAGATAAGGCCATACTGTCACATCGATGGATGTACACATATGGGATCCTCTGGCATCACTGTACTAAGGTGCTGAACTGGTTACACAGACCCAGCAGCAAGTGTCTTCAGCTCCCCCTCCAGAATGGCATATCTTTTCAGGGATATGTAGGTGTTTGACCACAATACTGGACACAGCTGCATTCACCCTGTGTTCCCCAGGACATCACTGTGAGCAAACATGTCTACCTGACAGTATTTGAGGACATAAAACATCACAGTGTATAACAGTACACATGTCTGAATATCTCTGCTAACACCAGTACCATGTAGCAGAAGCAGCACAGACACAATCACCTACACTACCCACTATCCCTTTCACAGTTTGACCCCATATTGCCAACTGATCTACAAATATCTTGCAGAAACAGTTTGCTAGCTGTAGGTGTAGAATGCATAGGTCTGCACTGGTGTACAATCTACCTGGAATGGATCCACA
Organism: Protopterus annectens; assembly: GCF_019279795.1. NCBI lineage: Eukaryota > Metazoa > Chordata > Ceratodontiformes > Protopteridae > Protopterus > Protopterus annectens. The sequence goes on from NC_056740.1 coordinate 132,158,286, forward strand.
CATTCAATACAGAAGGGCATATTGGGCATGCTCACACACACAGAGAAATTAAGGCAATGTCAGACAACAACATATGAAAGGTCATACTGGGCATGCTCACACACTTAAACAAATGAAGCCCATGTCTGCCAACAACAGTGGACCATACATATCTGACAGTTGCAGATGTTAGTGCATACACTTTTCAGTATGAACCAGTCATGCTTTGTACACACATTAAATAGGAATACAAACATATATCCAAGGACAACACACTATAATATGCCAAAAGTACACATACATAGATGTGTGGAAGAGAGTGACAGTGACAAAGAGCCTTCCATCATGAGGCCTGTCCCACCCAGCACACAGCCAAATGGCTACAAACATATGATGTGTAAATGTCACTCACCGTAGAAATTAGCCACTGGTATCCCTCAGCATTAAAGACTCTGTGGTGCTAGTGCTAGCTGTGCAACATGACTGTACAAGGTTGTCAACATCTAGCAGTTGTATACACATATCTGCAGAATATAAACCTGTGTGTGCTTGAGTGTGGTGTGTCTACCTCTAGATGAATGGGTTATGGCCCATGCACACACTGCCCTCCCCATAGCCCTATTATGGCAAGCCTGCTGATGTCAGTCACTATGAAATACACCTTTGGGGAAGGGATAGCCTAGTAATCTCTGTAGTGCACCTTATAACTGCGTAATGCCGTGGGATGATAAACTAGTTAGGTAGTAGTTCTAATCCCAGACATGGCAATTGCGTGTGTATGTGTCTCTGTCTGTGTAGGGAGCAATGCTTTTTAGGCTAGTCACACTCACTGGAATTCAAATGCCCTACTTTGGCAAGCCTACTGATGTCACTCACTTTGAAATACACCTTTGGGGAAAGAGTAATCCGTTAACTTCCATGGTGCATCCTATGACAGCAAAATGCTGCAGTGTGATGTAGTAGTGGGGTAGGGGTTCTATTTCCAGACATGGCAAGTGTGGATGGTTATGTGTGTGTGTTTGTCAGTGTAGGGTGCAATGCTTTTAAGGCCATTCACAGTCACTACAACCTCCATTGACCTACTTTGGCAAGCCTGCTGATGTCATTCCCAGTGAAATGCACCTTTGGGGAAGGGGTACTCCAGTAATCTCCATGGCGCATCCTATAACAGTGTAATGTTGTAGTGTGATATAGTAGTGTGGTAGGGGTTCTATTCCCAGACATGGCAAGTGTGTGTGTTTGTTTGTCTGTGTCGGGTGCAATGCGTTTGAGGCCATTCACAGTCACTACAACCTCCATTGACCTTCTTTGGTAAGCCTACTGATGTCATTCCCAGTGAAATACACCTTTGGGGAAGGAGTAGTCCAGTAATCTCCATGGCACATCCTATAACTGTGTAATTTTGTAGTATGTAAAAACTAGTTAGGTAGGAGTTCTAATCCCAGACATGCCAAGTGTGTGTGTGTGTGTGTGTGTGTGTGTGTGTGTGTTTGCCATTCGTATCCTGTGTGGAGGTGGCTGTGACTGTGTAACAACTGGACTCATTGTGGAGTGGGTTTTGCAAATTTCTTATATGGTGGCTCTATTATATGTCACAATGTCCACTTTACAAGGATAACAGATGTCAAATAGCCAAGAGGCTGGGGTGTCAATCCATACCTCTACATATGATATCAAGGCCTGGTGAACAAAGTAAGCAACCCTTGTATTACCCAGAGAACACTCTCAACCCATGTCTCATACACAAACACACTTGCCTAGGCAACAATCTCTATGTTGGTAGTACCCTGCATATTGCCCACAAATAGTAACCATGGTGTGATTGCAGTGGACTACAAAGGGTATGGCTCCCTGTCCTTCAGTACAATAGGCACATAATTGCCGACAGTGCACCTTCACTATGTTCCTCACTGGATGCCTACAACTGTGGTGCCATCAAATGTGTCCCACAAAGGACATACCATGCCTTAACACATGACCTGTTTGGACAGATGCCACTGACACCAGGGAATAACTGTATCATGCTATCAATGTAGGTGCAGTGTCAACCTATTGTCCATTACCAGTTCCCACCATATGAGGCCAGGACTGGCACATCTGATAATACCAATCTGTGTACACAACATGGGCCAGACACACCAGGTACAGTTCCACATGTCACTGTACATGCATGTGAGAAATGTGCACATCCCAAGACACTGTCCATGTCATGGTCTATAGAATTCATACATGGCAAGCATTGCACAGCACTGGCCGCACACAATAGTAACCCAGGTGACTGGATAGTTAATACAATACCCACCTATGTGGGTCAATCCAGACACTACACACCATTGTTATGTGGCTTGATGCCAAGTTATACCCTTTACCTAGCCTTGTATAGTCTTGTGACACAGTCAACCACTACACACCCATGAAGCAATGCAAACATGCATGTCAGTACTGGCACCCTCTGTTTGTGTGTGTGGTATATGATGCTTTTGACCACATTCACACTCACTACAACTCCCATTGGCCTACTGAAGCATGCTGTCTGTCAGACACCTTCACATACCCTTTGCCCATATAACCTCTGGATAACCCCTGTGGTGCATGTGATACCTGCGCATTACTGTATTGTGGCAAACTAACTAGTTAGGAAGTCTATTCCTGACCCTGCCAAGTGTGTCAATATGTATGAGTCCCTGAGAAAGTGTGGCTGTGTTGATGTTGACACCTGTTCATGCATGTGGACAGGCATGTGTACTACACCTATCATATAGGTTCATAGGTTCATAGATTAGTACTAAACTAACTGCCCTTGTGAGCCAGTTTAAGCCTAGCCAATTATCCCTTGTGAGACTCAAACCTTGCATCTTGTGTTTGTAAGGCAAACACCTTAACCATTAGGCCACCCTCCCAACCCCTATCACTACTATATCACTGTTGCAGATGCCATTCACCATCACATATACCTTTGGACAGCTCCCCAACATGTAAGCTATGTCACGCATGCAATAACTGCATAAAGATGTGATAGCAATACATAGTCAGTCAGGGGTTTAAAACTGTACTGGTAGGTGTATGACACAAACATGTTTCGTTTTTACTCTCCCACCTCCTCCCTGCCATACTTTGTCTCTGCCTGTCTCTCTTACTCACTCTCTGGTGGATGTGGAGAAGTACACCTGCTTTACTTAGGCAGCAGCTTGTGTTTTGTACATGATGCTCATGATCAGCTGATGGCCTCTGCACAAATTGCAGTCCTCCTCTAGCTAATTGCATGTGGAACAGCTGTGGTAACATTCTCATAGCCAATTACATGCAAACACACTCCAATATCTAGGAACATCATGTTGGTGTTGGGCCTTTTCATTCACTGTGAGCAGGACCTAGATCTGATGTTTGGCCAATGGCATCACAGATGGTTTTGGGATTTACCTCTAACAACATACACAGTGGAAACAGGCCAACAGACAGTAGGGGGATGTGCCTGACATGACTACAGAATGTAAGTGTTGCTATTCTGCATTTGGAGTAATGTTGGTTTAACAGGGTGTGTGTGGATATGGCTGGTCTACATGTTTTAATACCTGTCATGACAGTGTTATGTTTTTGAGGAAACTCCCATCTGTAGGGTCATCTGCAGACTGGGCAGTGTGTGGAGCTTTTTGTTTCTTGTATTACTCACAGAACACCTATCTGAGAACTGCAGAAGCATAGTGTGAGGATTGCAGTCAGTACATGGTGACAGCCATGAGAGTTACTGACTTCATATCCCTCATAGGACATATGTCACAACAAACCCTGGTACGACAGTAAATGTATGAGGTTATCACAGCAACATGCCAATATTGGGCCAGTGTTCATAGCTCCAGCCACAAGTCTGTCACTTTTGTACATATGTCATGCAGTAAGAGGTGCATATGTTCTGTACAGCATTATTTATTGACATCATACCTGATAACAAGCCAGTCAGATATCAGACTGCTAGACATATTATGTATAGTAGGGGTTGTTTCTGGGGCAATAACTTGGGCATTCTGCAGTTGTCTGTAGAGTACTGGGGTCTATGTACTTAAGGTGATTGTCGACAGTATTTGTACTGTGCATATGTACCTTGGGCTGTGCACAGACTGTGGTAGATGCCATTGTTCTTGGTCCTGTTCTATCTGATGTTACATGCTGCTCCAGTGTATGGAACCCTATTGGCTCACATGTCTGTAGGGCCAGACACACAAGTGTCCTATACCACAGACAATCATTGGACCACACTGTGTCATGGCCAGAGTATGTAGGGTTAGTATGTGAGTGGCACATATGAGGATGGTGTTTATCAGACAGTCCATATAGTGTCATATTAAGCTTGTGTACCATATGTGGCTGTGTTTACAATGGTTGTGGGTATGCACTTTCTCACAGGTTTCTGTAGGGCCAGACACACGTCCCATACCACAGACAGCCATCGGACCGCACTGTGTCATGATGCAGTGTATGTAGGGTTAATGTTTGAGTGGCACATATGAGGATAGTATTTATCAGACAGTCCATATAGTGACATATTAAGCTTGTGTACCATATGTGGCTGTGGCTGTGTTTACATTGGTTGTGGGTATGCACTTTCCACGTGTCTGTTATTCTGTGCTGTGACATGCATGTAGAGCCTGCTGTAATCGCAGGTACATGTGTATTCCCCCATACAAAATGTAGTCCACTGTTGTGGCAGTCTGCCTGTAGTTTGCACAGTGCTTTGTGACATGCCTAGCAGCCTAGTGTAATTACCCAGTGTGCTGTTATGTCCAGTTATTTGCAAGACATACTGCTGCCAGGCCACCATAACTGTTTTGTATTTCTGACAAAGCAGTGGGATAATGTACAGATGTATGTCACTAACTACTGGGTAGTATGTGGCCATGAAACCTCTGCATCACCAGGTATTATGTGTCAGGACAGACTGACGTATGTGCAGGCATAAACTGTGTGGGCATATGTAGTCCAGTATTTATGAGATATACCCATGTACATGGCTATTAACATCCACATTGGGAGACGTGGTCCACATGTCTTGCATGAAGGGGATATGTGTACACCTCTGGACTGACCACAGAGTGCCAGACTGTCCACATATATTGGTCATATCTCTACTGTAGTCCACAGGATCATTAATGTGCTAGTAGTGGTACTGTATTATGATGTCTTTAGGATGTCTGTCAGTAGCCAATGGCAGACATGTCAAAAGCAGATGTGACCTCCCACACACGTCTGTTAAGACAAACCGAATTACAGTAGCAACAGTCTACATATATACCTGCAATACATACATGACATCCCCTTGCAGTAAGAGGTTGGGACTATTGGTGCTGAGGTAGGACTCCACACCATGTTCTGGACATATGGTAAGCATATATGTGTATGTATATATACACACACACACACACACACACACACACACACACACACACACACACACACACACACACACACACACACACTGGCATAGGTTCATAGTAGTGTACATGATACATGTAGTGTATCATGGTGGTATTACTGTTAACAGTGCTTTCCCAGGTAAGAGTAGAGTGCTAAATGTAATACTGATAACAAGCACACTTGCAGGCATAGCTGGACTCTGAGGCCTCACTATTGTGTTCCTGGTGTGTGAGCTGTGTCACAGTATATATCCCCTACTGGATAATGATCTGACACTTGGAATGAAACTGTCGACTACCATCTGTACAGCACATGTCAGTGTGGGCTTCCAACATGTAGTAATGGCATACATATTGTTGTCAAATGTCTATCTGTAGACACATTCATCCTACAGCATAGCTACTTGCCAAGTTGATGTCTACCAGTCCCTGTACAGATGTGTAGATGGCAGGTATCTAGCTTGAATACATACAGACAACCTATGCTTGATTGACACTGACATGTCTGCCCAGCTGTGTAATAACTGGCACATATAGGAGACAACACCCTGTATGCACTACATGCCATGCGTACCTCCACTACACTACCACAGTCAACAGAACATGCTTGGGTACAGGTCTCCATCACAGAAACTAAACATGTGTTGTAATACATTTTGCATACATGTCAACTGGATCACATCAGTTTCCATTTGCAGGAGGCACTCAGAGGATTGGCTGATGCATGTCACTCTCACCCTGAGGGTCACCACGGTGATGTCAGTCAATAGATTGCCTGTTGGCACATGGCAGGTGGCATGATACTATGGTACACACATCCGCTACACAACCCATCTCTCCATGGGCCATAGCCAGGTACACAGCTATGACCACTGCAGCGATGCACCCCAGCACTGACACATGTGTACGTGTGCATTACTGAAGATAGCAGTGTCTGTGTGTTAATACACCTGTAGTTGAGAATTCCATGAGGGCCTTCACAACCACTGCAACATCCATTGTCATAGTCAGATGTTGCTGCTGCTGTATCGGACATTACATGTATTCTGTTATGCTCCTCTCCCTAATGGCTAAATGAGCCTTGCAGTACTAGCACAACAGTGTTGTACAAATGGGTTGATAGGCATGGGATACCCATTGAGTTCTGGTAAGTGTGTGTATGTGTGCATGTCCGTATATCTGTAGGGTACAGCATTCTGAGGCCACATACTCCTATTACAATACGAATTGCCATACAGTAGTACAGATAATGTTGTTGCTGCCCATAAGCTGAGGCATGACAATGCAACACCCTATTATGCCTGTGGCAAGTGCATTAGATGCATATCCCTGTAGTACCACTGTTGGGATATACAATGGGTTGTATCACAGCCATGGGCAATGTGTGATAGTGGGTATGTCAGAGTATCATCATGGGTTCCAGTGAGTACAATATCCCCTGTGGGATGTGGGTGCTGTGTACACTGTCATTACACCATGGTGCACCCGGTATATGTCCCATGTACCACTTTATGGTGGCCACTGTCACCATCAACCATAGAGGTTACTGATACCACAATCCAGCCCAGTTATGCATGTGCTGTGTGTAGCCTACCTGTAACACATTGGACACACGGACAAGTTAGTTAGCACTGATAGGCCCAGGTCTCTCAGATGTGTGCCTGCCTGTTATGTGTATATGATGGTATGTCACACTATGTATTGTCCATATGCAACCATTATATCCCCCATTACCATACTATACATGTCTGGGGATGTTCTGCATGTAACATGTAACCTGGAACACACCTCACCCTAAATGCTGTGTGGTGGGTGCAATGAAAGCCACACAGTTCAGTAGCATTACATACCTAGGTAGAGGTCTAGTCGCAGTGTTGTCAAGTAAAAGTGTGCATGTATGTGGTTGGGTCTACATCAGGTTGCTGATTATACACATCCCAGTGGGTCACTTGTCCATGTGGCACAGGCAATAACTGTTATACAAACCTGTGACATGTGTTCAAATGTACCCCGGATATGTCATAGCCATGATGTCACCACAGTGCCATACCCCTTCTGGAATATCAATGCAGACCATCCTCCTGCTGACACATGTACACCTACAAGACAAATGGATAACATTATGGTGACCACAATTACCCACTGTTACTAACAACTATAATGCATTATTCCTGGATGGCTACACTACCTGACACGTATGCATTAAACATTACTCCTGACAACATGTTACACCGCAGTACATTGGTACACTGTAGTACAGTCACCGGGTGCATCAAAACCATAGTAGTCTGTCTCTGCATCAATGTTATGGATGACAGGGATGTGGCACAGGTATCATCAAATGCACAGGGTGTACTGTTGGTTTGCCAGAGGCCGAGCGTGGGCCATATATTTGACACCATGTGTGTGGGTGTCAAATATATGACACCATGTGTGTGGGTGAGGGATGTAATTAGTTGAAGTGGGCATGGTGATGTGGTATGTGTAGGTATGGGATTGCCCTAGGTGTGTTTGTATAGTGTGTGGGTAAGCATGCACACAGTTCTGCCATGTGGATGCCCTATACAGGTGTTTTTTGGACAGCTGCAGACCATACCTGGCACGGTGTGCAGTTCACCAACTCCGGCCATGGACACGTGGTCTGTGCCTGCCAGGGGTTCCATGGGCATGTCCAGGTACAGGCCTCGATGTGTTACTCTGCCCTGATGATGACAGATGTCCACTGGAACCAAGTCCCCCCTGGGACTGCCCAGGACCATGTGCTCATGGCCTGCTGTGGTGTGGTGTGGACAGCATGCCCCCTGTAGAGCTGGGTCAGGTACTGCCACTACAGGAGCACCTTGGTGTCCTAGCATGTCTATGTTGACTGCCAGCTGTTGGTGTTGCTGGCCTACATCCAGTCGGCTGTCACCACACTCACAAAACATGTTCAAGCATGGACAAAGCACGGACGATGAGGCCCACCATCTCACCAAGCCATCTATCCATGGTCTCAGTATGAGCACGGAGGGCATCAGATAGTTCATGGAAGTTGTCGCTTGAAGATGTGAGAGCAGCCCTCTGCAGTATCAGCCCCCTGTCTGGTGTACAGTTCCATATGTGCCTGCACCTCCAAGACAGCCTGAAACATGCGCCTGGTGGTACCAGTTGTGGCACTTCTGCCAGGGGCATGATGACCAGCGGCCCTACCACGAGCACCCTGGTGCATCTGCATATGTGGTAGCCTGATGGAAATCCAGCTATGCTTGCTGTGACCAGACACAGTAGGTATGGATACCACACTCTCCTGTGCACTGCCACCAGCCGCCAACTGTCCCTCTGCTATGGCCACTGGTGGTGGAGTATGTATAGCCACTGAAACTGTGTGCAGGGTTGGGGTGGGTAAGAGGGGGATGTCAAATGATAACACAGTTTCAGCCCCTGACTACCCCCACCTGTGCCTCAACAGTACTATCAACATCTTTGGTGTCTGTATGGACACCATCAGATTGCATGCAGGAGAAACCTTGACCCACCTTTCCACCTGTGGGGGAAAACAAGAAACCACTTTAAAACCTGTACAGCATTGCATAAAAGTACACACACACACACACACACACACACACACACACACACACACACACACACACACACACACACACACACACACATTCCACCTTAATACCTACCTGTCCATGATTTTACAGACAGTCCTACGTTTATTCCTATAAGTTCCCCATCCTGCAACACACTTGGTAACATACACTCATTAACATATCATTCCTCTAAATGCCTAGACGATTGATCACAACACAAGACCTGTTACGCCATTACCTCCTTGACCTGAGTGGAGTAGGTTTTACATGACCTCACTGCTGTCATTCATTGTTCACCCTGTGTATGTCCGGACATCATGAGCATGGCCCCTATATATGAGGGGCTACTACGTTCACTCCATAATGTCACACACTGGAGTGTCATGCATAAGTATTGCTCAGTACATGCCAGATATGCTGCTCAATCAACATATCATGTGACAACTGTAATATATGGATACACTCCTTGGTGTTGTCTAGTAATTCCCCAATGCATCTGTAGTGCTGCATATGTGGGTTGTCATTCACCTCTCTGCTGAATGCGATATTAAGGGTATACCTGGTGTCTACTTTCCCTCCCAATGCATGTTCCATGCTACAGACCATATTATACTATCAGCTGTCCTGTGATTACATATCAGACAAGTATTCTTGGTGTGTCATGTGTCAGTCCATGTCCATGTACTGCACAATCCCAAAGAGAAGTGCTGCCGTATGAACAACCCCACAATCACACATGTGCATACATGGACATCCACACAAACACACACACATACATACGCTCATCCTACATACACCAACCGCCCTCCACTCCACCAGATTGAACCTACAGTCAAAATAACCACCACACACACACACACACACACACACACACACACACACACACACACACACACACACACACACACACACACACACACACACACACACACACACAGTCTACCCATTACCCATCTGTCAACATGCATAACATATGGTACACAACAGAATGCAGTACAGCTATAGTCAATCCATGCTAGCAACAGTATACATGTGTGTGATGCATGGGCTGTGTTAGTAGGTGATGCCACTTCCCCTGGAAAACACTGCACCCATATACACAGTATTGCTGTGCACCTATTCTGCACCCTGCCATGTACTGTCCACCAAACCTCACAGGTGTACAACCCATTGCTGAATGTGTAGTACTGTGTCAGTCATGTCTGCTCTAATGCTCACAGCCCCGCTGTATTTCAGTGACACATACCTGGGATGATATGTGGACAGATGTCATTTGTGAATGCCTGGTATCCGGTTTACAGATCTCAACATCTGCAGACCATGTATGACCAATCCAGTACTATTACAATGACAACCATCAGACCATACCTTGGTTATGGGGAGTGTACACACCCTTATTGATATGATGCAGCCTTCCTTGATCTTGCATGGGACCACAGCACCACATATATTAACAGTACATGAGCCTGATATGTGACATATGTCCTGTACATTCACATGCAGTGTCTACGGAATGTGTTGGGTGTGCAGATGCTGTCCGTGATGCATACACTCCATGTGTGCATGTGTGTGCACACCCTTATCATGATGGTTTGTTGCACCTATTGTTATGTACGCTACAGCAGCCAATATTCCCAGCAGAGGTATACTAGCATGGGCCATCTGCAGTTGCCAGTGTATGGTCAGTCTGCCCTACACATGTCCCCCAACTCTGCATGATTGGAAGGTCTACTCATGTGCACATCCCTTGGTGTTCACACACTGCCGTCACTATTGCTGTGGGGATAGGGTTACATCTGCCACAGTTCTTGAACCTGACTGTGTGCAGATACAGCCATTCTTAGCATCCTTAGGATCCCTGCTGCAGTGCACCAATGTGTCATGCTGACACACCATTGCCACCTTCCGCCTTTTTGCAGATGCTTGACAAGTATGGGCTACACATGTGTGTCAGTTTACAGTGTCACATACACTGAACACCACGTGTTACAGCCTAGTCCCAGCTAATAATGTAGACCACAGTAATATGTTATGCCATAATGTAGATCTGTAACAGTTGCCATTGTAATACTGGTATATACACTGTTGTTGCACTGTAAAAGGGTGATGTTTCACACATGTCCCTACTGTAGGCCATGTATCCCACCATTATGTTAATCCCTGTGGACACATTTCACAATGACAGGATGCTAGTTATCTTGCAGGTGTCTGACATACCCTTCCGATACCTTATCATGGTCACCACTGTAATGCAGTGCATTTAACAGCAACAATACGTGAACATGTACAGCATGCATTATGACTAGGTGTGTTAGATGTGTGCATGGAATATACCATAGCCATTACATGCCTGGTGTATTGGCAAGCATCAACATAAACCATACTCACCACCTAGAGGCTGCTGCCTTTGTGGTATACCCAAGGGACCTACATAAGAGTATGAGAGGTGCAATGTCAGTGGCCACAGCTGTGGCATTGCTACAGGGTGGGTGCAGCATTACCATCCATCAACAGTACAAGTCCACAATACTACCACTTATGCACATCTGTTTATTACTACTATGCAGAAACAAACTATATATATATATATATATATATATATATATATATATATATATATAAAACATGTCAGATATGCATGATCTACTTGTACAAATGCAGATGCATATGCAACAGTGGTCTAATTATGTGCCCTGTGGCCTTACCTGCACGCTCCTCAGCCGGTATGTGGGTAGCACCCAGCTCCAAAATGGTAGCTGCCAGTTGTTGGGTGTGCGGACGGGCAGGTGCCACGTGGCTGGTGAGGAGCTCCTCAACACATGTCAGGGGGATGGCATGACCCCCCCCTGTTGCGAGGGGATCCACCTCGTCTGCAGCAACACGCTAACGGGCATTGTGAAGCAGGTCAGAACAATGATGCCAGACCTGCTCATAACTGCAGTCCTGCAGGCCGACATCATTGACGCTGTGGACTAGATTGTTCCACAGGACAGTCTGCTCCTGCTGCTCATGGGGTGACAATGCCAAACAGGACAGGGTAGTGCTGGATAAGGTAGTTCAGCACAACCTCATTTTCTGCCACTGAATACGCAGGTAGGCGGCTATGGGACATCTTGCCTGAAAGATATTAAGATAGAAACAGGTCTGAGAAACTCATACAGCAAGGTTACAATAGTTCTTAATACACATCTCTGTCACCCTTCCCACCATATCAGGGACAACAAACTGTTCACACAACTCAATAGGTATGGCTACAGCATACCTACCAGTGGGACATATATTGTATTGTACCACACTTTGTGCTATGTGTTTGTAGCCATGTTCCCTGTGGGGACGTTATCATTGATGGCCTGTTACAGACTAGTCACCTGCATGCCATTGTGAAGGCCACTATGGTTCCATATATGCATGTGGTATGCTTCCTATGTGATTGCTGCTCATCTGACATTCTGTGTTATTGGGGATATCTATGCATGATGTTGAACATGTTCTGGGATTGTGTAGACTATTACTACCCACATCTGTTCTATAACAGTGACACAATAGCATGTTTATGGAATATTTGCCAGCAGAACCACCTCTCCAACCTCATCTGGCCATGTTATCAGGCCACATCACATGTTTGACCCACCCTGGGGTCTCCTCATCTACTGGTTCAGCACTACCTACAGGTGGAACCACCTCGGGGGATGTTGCCCCCCTGGGCCACACACAGACATGATTCTGTAACCCGAGGTCAGGTCTAGGGACTGTTCCATAGGGGGATCTACAGACACTTGTGGGATGTGCTACATCACCTTGAGACACCCAGTACACATTCACAGGGTCCACATGCTCCTTCTGCTTCCAGGCCAGGCACCTTCAGGGCTGTGGAGTGCTGTTGTGAGTAGCAATGGGTGGGAGGCTTGTTCCCATTTTTTCCATATGGGCACCCTCGGGGCTTCCACATCATAGACCACACACACCATCCAGGGTGTTTACCCACCACATGTGTCATATACCACCCCTGTAGGCTGTCCTCTATATCTACCAAGCCAGACCACCTCCACAAATATACCTGCCATCCTTCCCCATATTCCCATTCCCTACATCACAGACAAGGGCAATGTGGTCCCAACAAGGGGTTCACATGTGACATACCCGTCCATGTTGCACACACTTATAGCTGTATATATCTGTGTGTATTGCTATGTGTGCTGCTCCCTCACACACATAGCATGCAGTACTGTGATGGTAATAAAGGGGACATGTATTGACATACATGTACGTATGTGTGTGTGTTTGCATACATGTAGACATACATATATATATATATATATATATATATATATATGTCTGTGTGTGTGTAGATATATATTATGTTGTATATATGTGTTTATATATATGTCTACATATGGATATCTGTATAGCTATAGACATACATGTAGCTCTATATAAATATATATATATATATATATATATATATATATATATATATATATATATATATATATATGTGTGTGTGCAAAAAAAAAAAAAAAAAAATATATATATATATATATATATATATATATATATATATATATATATATATATATATATATATATATATATATATATGTACACATATACATACCTATATATGGGGTATATTCAGACATCAGGTTGACAGTCTCTAACTCTCCTTCCTGCACAGCTGCACTGTTCTGCCTTGCTACAACAAAGACAGGTGCCACATATAGACAGAGTCTAACCTTAGGGAGGTATATAAAAGGCCAGATTGCAGATAAGTCTATTACACATCTATGGCATTTCAGCATGCTACAATACATGATAACTTGAGTGTCCTGCAAGTGATGGGCTTTGGAACCCACGTGTACATCATTATGACATTACTTCCACCACCAGCTATTGGCCACAGTAATATACATCCCTTCCACTACACGACACACACTATATTGGCTTACATCATGTCAGTCAGTGCTGCTCTACACAGTTGACAGGTATGACCCACTACCCACAGGGACAGACTCTAATGTCCATAGCAGTTGTTTAGCTGAAGATCATTACAACAGCAACACCTGATGGTATATGTATATCATTCCACATCATCTACCCCAGTATTATGGACCAAGTACTACAGTCAGTTACATGCATATATATTTCACATACCTGTTGTGGGATGAGGTCTGTTGTGGATAGTGTCCTTGTAGGAGGATTTTTTTTCTCTCTCCTTAGCTATGGCCTTAGCCTGCTTCCGTTGCTTTTTTTTTTTTTTTGGTGTGGCTGTGATTCGGGATCTGTTTTCTGTTTTCTCTTTTCTCTTTCTCTCTCTCCGTCTCTCTCCAGTAAATGGATTGAGCTGCTTGGAATAAATTGCAGCATGGCTTTTGTGGGTGATGCATATGATCAGTTGATGGCCTCTGCACCAATCAGTGTCCTCCTCTTGCTTCCTGCATGCAGCATGCTGTGTAGTACTTCCAATTATCACTGTCATGGCAGACAACTACTATAAATACCTACATCATGTGAGCGTGGTCCCTTTACCTGTCCTGTATGGTGGACATCCTTCCTGTGTGTGGGCAGTAGTGTTACAGACAGCAGGTAGCAATATTTCTTACAAGAGAACGTGCACACTCAGGCCAGCCACATATTTGTATGAGGTTCCAGAACTACAGAGTGTGAGTACAGTTGTTTGCCCCCTAGGGATTTTGTACAGAGTGTAGATAGAGACTGCTGGACTATACAAGTGCATTACTTACTGTTTATTAATTGTTATCCTGTGACCCAGTCTGTCTTTACTGTTGTACTATTTGAAGGCCTTGGCCTGGAGAGCAACATATGTAATGCTTTCCGGAATACTGTATTAATTTATCTGTTTGACAGTTGCATTAGTCTGTTTATATGTATTTCAGATTCTAAACAGCTGTATGACATGCCATATACAATTGTAATAGTACACAAATAAAGCTTTCTCATATATGCAAACCTGTGTGTGGTGCTATATCCTTTGGCCTCTCTGTGGGTATATGTTTTGGGAAACAGTTGTCTTTTGTATGGGTGACTCATACAGTGTCCAGTTGGTAAGGTGGCAACTGTAGGCATACTGGCTGTTCCATATGGTGTGCACCCTCTAAATAAGTATCTTCCTATACATATCTCTGTGTATGTATGTGTAGTTATATATATATATATATATATATATATATATATATATATATATATATGTGTGTGTGTGTGTGTGTGTGTGTGTGTATATGTATCTTAGGAAAGTTTATTGCTTCCACATTGTACATTCCCTATGGCAGCCAGACTGTACTGCATGATATGTTATTGATACCAGCCTGACATCATACAGGTGGGATGGATTGCTGTTAACATCTTGTCCCCATGTTGTGTCAGGTCCTGGTTATGGGACTTGTAACAGTTGTATTGTATTGCAGGGCAGACCTGTTTGGCTGTGGGGGGGTATCAATACGCACAAGACGTATGTTGCTTGGACCCCCTCACCACCATTAATGGTGCCTGTGGTCATATATGTATTTGTGTTCTCTTTTATATCTATAGCTCTATACCTGTAGATATATATATATATATATATATATATATATATATATATATATATATATATATATATATATTGCTGTATATATATATATATATATATATATATATATATATATATATATATATATATATATATATATATATAGGTTCATAGGTAGGTAGGTACTAGGCTATCGGCCCTAGGCCTATACAAGCCTAGCCAAAAAGGTACCCTGGCTTTCGTCACCCAAGAAAATTATTTTCCTGTGCCCCTGTCAAGCAGAACCACAAAAGTGATCCCTGGGGTGAATTTCCTATTACCCATCCAATCAAGATTTTTCTTGGAGAGTGCTAATGAGGAGCTCTGTTTGACATAGGTAGTCTGAAGCAACAGAAAAATTAAAACAAACTGAAATAAATAAAACAAAATCCACGTCAGCAGAACCAGCAGCAAAAAATCCAATGTTAAGTGTTTTATTAGCATCCACTTTTCGTTCAAAAAAACTGAACTTCTTCAGACAGACATCAAAAGGTATCAAATGTAAAAAAACTCCTTAAATACACAATTAACAACACATGATACATTTGAATGGACCAACCAACTGGTTAAAACTCACTGACATCAATGTGTGGGAAAAAGCTGATCTCAAAACTTCTTAAAGTACTACTGCATTCAAAAGTCGAATCTATGAAAAATGTGTTTTAAAAACAAAACAAAATGGAAATATATATAAACATAAAATGTTTAAAATGTTTGAAACCAAAAAACATAGTATATAAAACCTTTTCAATGACAAAAGGTAAAAAGTAAAAAATAATAAATGAAAAGTAGTAATAATAAAATTACCTCTGCATACTTCTAAGTTTCAAAATGCAAGCTAAACTTACTCTGTCATTGAGACCTGGAAGTCTATATGAACAGAGTTTCAGCTGCCAAATCACTTCTAGGCACTCTAATAATAGTTGGAAAGGACCCCCCCTGATGTCAAAGGAAACCTGTCCTAACACCCTAAAAGTAAAACTGTGCTAAGGGTGGTCATTAACATGTTTCGCCAAAGCATTTTCACACTTGTTTTTCCTAATACAGTATAAATGCTCATAGATTCTTTCATTAAAACCTCTGTCAGTCTTGCCCACATAAAACGCTGGGCAAGACTGGCAGCAAGCCAAATAAACAACCGATCGGGATTTACAGTTGAATCTACCAACAGTGGAGAAAGAAGACCCAGCAATTTTAAAGCTCGAACCAGTGGCAATATGCCTACACATGTTACAACTCTCACATTTGAAAGTGCCCTCTATTCTAACACGAGTGTCCTTTTTTGTTTCTAATATCCGTTTGAAGTTGTCACCCCTCCTATATATAAACCTAGGCAAAGTACCAAACCTGGCTTGTAAGGCATCATCACACAAGAAAATACTCCAGTTCTTGACAACCACCTCCTTAATTAGGTGAATCTCAGCACTGTAATTGGTGATGAAAGAGATAGAAGTGTCAACTTTCTTGCTGTCTAAAAAGACTTCAGGCATAACTGGAGATAGATGTTCTAGTGAACAACTTGTGAACAAACTGCTTTGTAAAATAGGTTTATAAACACCCCCATACCTTTTAGTCTGGACCTCAGTAACCAGTTCATGAATAAACTTGTCTGGGTAACCTCTGTGTAGAAACAATCCCTTAATAAACTCACATTCTTCTAAAAAGGATTCATCGTCAGTTACCATTCGAGCAGCACGCACAAGTTGCCCCTTGACTACCCCTCTTTTCTGGTGCCCAGGGTAGGCACTGGTGAAGTGTAACATGGTGTTAGAGTAGGAACTCTTCCAAAATATTTTAGCCTTAAAGCTACAATCAGAAATGTCTTTATATAAGTCTACATCCAGATAAGAAATTCTAGAATCAGACTCTACGAATGTGAAGTTCAAAAAAGACGTGCTGGAGTTGAGATAGTCCATGAAGGTTCTCACATCATTAATTGAACCTTCCGTCAGTATAAAGATGTCATTCAAAAATCTGGTGTAAAAATCGATTTTGAACTGACCGTTGTAATTGCCAAGCACATATCTGTGTTCCCATTCAGCCATAACAATGTTGACAAAACTGGCCCCTACTGGTGAGCCCATGGCTACACCAGTCTTCTGTAAATATATCTCTCCCCCAAATGTTACAAAGTTGTACCTCAAAATGACATCTAACAGTTCCTGCACCAATCTGATTTCTACACTGCTAGCATTGTGATGCAATAAATGGTCAGTGACCCAGTCTATCCCTGTGGCATGAGGAATAGATGTATAGAGGTCTTTTATGTATATTGTCAAAAATCTATGACCTCTCTTGAATTCTAAAGCACCTATGGCTTTCAAAAAAGCCCAAGAATCTTTACAAATGTGTGTTTCCTTTTCAACATCAAACCAAAAGATGGAAGCAAGTCAAACGACAACCAAAACCAAAAATAAAGACTTGCAAAGAGTGTCCAAATAGAGGTCAGAAACCAGGATTCCTTCTTAAAAGGATCTTTTATTGAAAATCACAAAACACCAAGTCATTCAAACCAGGTAACTTGGTGGAATCCAAAATAATCTGCCAGTACAACTCTCTATATTCGAGTTTGGCTTCCCACATGCCACCTCTTATTTCCTTTGGAATAATTGCTAAGACAATGAAAAGAAATGTAGCCTGGGAACAAATCAAAGTATGTCTAAAAAGGGCATTTTTACTATTTTGTTTCTTTATTTCTTTATTAGCTATATAGGGGCACTGTGAGCAGGATCCACATTTGAAAGTACCCACTCTTTTTAAAGATGCCCTAGCCTTATTTTGTATACCAAACTCAAATAATTGTTTAAAATGTAAGTCTTTCCGATAAGTAAACTTCAAAGATTTGTTTTTGAATACATTTAAATCGGAAATTTCCACAAACCTGTTCCATTCATTAAAAGTAACTTCCTTAATTACAACTGCATCCCCTGAATAATCTAAAATGAATGCATCATCCCATTTCTTAAGCTCGTTCATGTGGGTATTTCTATGTCCTGCAGCTTGAATGGTTTGTCCTAAAATAGGGGCAAATCTATCTTTTCTTCCCTGGGCCACTAAATCAAACATCTCTTGTAATAACATATCAGGGTAACCTGTTAAACATTTCTAAAACTTTACCACTTTCAATGATGAAGTCATGATCATCTGAAGTCATTCTACTAACTCTTACTAACTGTCCCTTAACCAGATTCTTCTTCTGGAAAAAGGGGTGGCTGCTCTTAAAATGTAGGTAAGAGTTGGAGAATGTTTCCTTATGGTAAATACAAGAAGAGAAGCCATCAGCTTTTTTGGAAATGAAAACATCCAAATAAATGAGGGTTTCTGAATTATAACTATAAGTGAAATCTAAAAAAGTGGTGGAACTTTTTAAATAATCTAAAAATTCAATAAATCTTTGATGTGTATCTGTCCAAAATATGACTATATCGTCCAGGAACCTTTCATATAAAGACCAGCACCCAACAAAAGGACTGTTTAATACATATAATTCTTCCCATCTGGACAAAATTATATTCGCGTATGTGGGTGCACATTTAGCCCCCATTGCAACTCCTCTCTTTTGCTTAAACAATTCTCCTTGGAAAAACATATAATTGTTGGTGAGAATTGTGTCCATGAATGTTAAACAGTTCCTAAAGTCGTCCCCTGAAAACGATTTGTTATCCCTCATACTATCTTCTAGCCACTGATGCCCAACATCATAAGGAATGGATCCAAACAAATCTACCACATCTAAAGTAACAAAGGACAATTCTGAGGAAAATAAATGAGGTTGAACGCACCTAAGAAAATCCCAAGAGTCCTTTATCTAAGAGGAGGGTCCACTTGGTCCTTATGGACCTTGGGTATCCCAAAAACTGAAGGGACCCTGGGATGTAGGTTAATCAAAAAATTATAGGTGTCCTTATCAATGGAACCCTCCAATAGTAAATCATACAATAACAACTTAATTTTGGAATGTGCCAAATTGACCTCGTTGACAGAAGCCCTTGAGTATTTGGAGGTATCACAAAGTAAATCCTTCATTTTGGATTCATAGGTTATAAAATCCATCAATACTGTACCTCCACCTTTATCGGGCTGCATAATTCTGACATTCCTGTTATTTCTCAGTTTATTTAACACTGCCTTTTCACCCACTGACAAATTAGGAAAAATGCTATGCTGGCTTACTACTTTCCTAATTTCCCTTTCTAGAATTATATCCAAGTTTTCCAATTGTGGATGTAAAGGTGGGTTCATAGTGCTTCTTTTCCTCAGAGAGCCAGTACCCTCTATTTCAATTTTGTTTTCCTGAAATAATAAAGCAAAGTTCATTTTTCTTAAAAATAACTTTAAATCTACAATTAGCCTGGGTAAACTGGCCTTTCTAATGGGAATAAATGTAAAACCCTTTGAAAATAAATGAAAATGTTCCACTTTTACTTCTATATCACTATAGTTAAAAATCTTATAATCATTCAATGTATAAATATGGCCTCGTTTTGTTACTGAAGTGTTCATATCTAAATGAACATTCAATGGTACTTCCATCTGCAATCGTTCTTGTACTGTGGATAACGGACAGGATTCTGGTTGCGAATCCTGTCCGATCTCCGTAAAGGGGCAGGCATGTCCATTTCAAAAATTTCAGGTTGATCAAAAAACATATCCTGCTCCTCTAGATCTACATTCTGTCTAGGAGAATCTACAGGTCCATTGTCAATTTGGTAAAAGGCTGCAGTAGCAAAAGAATAAGATGTTTTAGGTTTAGGATAGGCCCTACCATACTTGTAATCCCTTACATCCCTCTCTAATTTAGCCTGCTTCCTTTTCATATTAGTCTTACATTTTGACTCCACATCAGAAAAATGTCATTATATAATTTCTTTTCAGATTCCACCTTAAAAAGCAAGTCATTAATAATATTGACATTAATTCGCTCTATCTTGTCCAGTAAAATTGTTCTAACTCTTTCGTTTTCTTTAATTATAGAACCCACAACATCAAAGCCACACTTGTCATAAATCTTAATTAATTCTGAATGAAATTCAGAACATTCAATAACGTTGTTCGGAAACTTAACTATACAAAGATCCTTAGGTACAATTTGTTTATTTAAGCATTCCCTAAGGAATGAACAATCACAACCAAGACGCTTGTATTTCTCTACCAAAAAATATAATTTGTCTATATTCTCCCTATAAGTATTGGTTCTCCCCTCATGATGTCCAATACTAACAAGAGATTCTGATAACAAATAATCTTTCTCTAAAAAAGTTTTGAAATCAAATCTGCTGTTTTCAGATGAAGAAATGTCACCTTGACAATCTTGTGTAACAGCGGGCTGTCTGTTGTTTGGTGGCGCCGCACCATCTCCTCGATGGGTAGAAACTGTTGAACGCAAAAGACGAGGAAATTCTGAAAAATTGTCATTGTTTGAAAGCAAATTATCATTGGAACTATTGCTAGCATTAGTTCCTCTCACAGTATTGCACATCTGCTTGGAGGTTGTAGATAGTTTATTGGCATAAGTTTGTGATAAACTACCACTGTTTAACTCTGAGGCCAAAGTAACTATTGAAGAACAGGCTGGCGTCAAAAGTTCAACCAGATGAGAAAGCTGGCCAATGACCTTGCAAAGTTCACCCTTCTCATGTGAACGTGAAATATCAAATGTGGTTTCACCCTCTGGACTCGCCGCCATCGCACAAAACCAAAACCAAACCAAAAGATGGAAGCAAGTCAAACGACAACCAAAACCAAAAATAAAGACTTCCTTTTCAACATATTTTTTCAATATGTTGTCCACATACTTGGCTATCGGGTAAGTGATTGAACCCCTAGCATTGACCAATAGCCTCATGGGGGGGGGGTTGTACACATCTTTATAGATCTTGGGCAATCCGAAAACTGTTGGAATCTTAGGAAACAAAACAGTCAAATATTTCAACACATCTTGTTCTATAACATTTTCTAAAAACAAATCATTCAAGAAAACATGGATGCACCTATATGCTGCATTCAGTTCATTAATGCTAGATAGTGTATAAGCATCCTGCAATAACATGTGGATGAGGCAGTTTTCATAATGACAAGTGTCCATTAGTACTAAACCACCCCCCTTGTCTGGTTTGAGGATCCTGACAGGTAAACTTTTTAAAGTGTCCAATAAGTCTACGTCGTCATCAGTCAAATTTTTGTTTGAAAGTGTCCTAGAACAGTTGGCCAAGTTTCTAATTTCAATTTTACACAAATGTTCAAATAAAAAAAGAAAAGGGTGGATAGAGGGGTTGAATGTACTTGGGACTCTCAAAGTTTTTTTGTCTAAAGCAGTGTTACCAAAAATTAACAATAAATTCAACCTACATATAAACAACTTCAAATCAAGTAGTGTGTATGCTAGGTTAAAATGTCTCCATGGAACAAAAGTAAGACCTTTTGAAAATAAATCAGACATCTCCATAGTGATTGTAAAACTCGAATAGTTATAAACAAAAAAGTCTCCAAAACTGTTACTGATAATGTCAGGATTTGTCCTTCTTGTTACTTCTGAAAAGGCTTCTTGCTGTTGTTCCTGTAATGGCTCCTCGTGTTGTAAAACCTCTGGTGGTTCTGTCCCCGGTTCGAGGAAAAAGACGGTGTAGGACGAGAAATCTCCTCATCCCTACCACCATCAGTTACAAAATTTTCTGTAGGTACATCCTCCACACCCTCTCCAGTGGCAGGCCTACTGGAACTAGCTGTCTGCCTCATAACCCCATTAGTTAGGTTAATAGGAGCACCTAGACTGTCGCCAACACTCTGAGAATGGTGGGGGGGGGGTATGCAGTTAGTTTGTTATATACATCTATGTCTCTTTTCAGTTTTTTCATTTTCATCTCCATGTTACGAGATATCTGTTGGTCTATAGTCGAGAAAACTCGTTTATACTCATAATTATACCTGTTGAAATCTACATGTGACTTGATATTAGTGTCCAAAATTTCAATTTCAGCACTCAACTGGTCTATAAATTTCTGATAAAATTTTGCCATTAAGTCCATTAACTCATGTCCATGTCTATCAAACAAACTTATCAGCTCACTGTGGAACTCTGAACCAGCTATCAGTCCAGTGGGGTACTGCCAAGAGCGCAAGCCCTTTGGCACAACCCCCACTTTTTTACATTCATTAAAATAGGAAATCTCTAACTTAACATTAGATTTTTTGCTTCTGGTTCTGCTGACGTGGATTTTGTTTTATTTATTTCAGTTTGTTTTAATTTTTCTGTTGCTTCAGTTTGTTTGTCTTGCATCCACTACCAGCAGTTTTAATTGGTAGCAATTATGGAATTGGAAGAAGGTGCTTGTTTGGACAATTTTGCACTGGTTTCTTTCACTAATATGGTCAAAAAGCTTAATGAAAGGATGGATGTGCTTTCTCAACGTTTGGATGGGCTAGTAGCAGTCAAGGGAAGTGCTGACAATTTGGCAGAAGCCGCTCTTGAAGCTGGTTCGGCTTCTGTGGCGACAGCTGATACTAGTGATGGGTCGAATGACCGCGAGGACAGTGGAAGTTCCACCTCAACTGTTTCAAGGGTTCCTGTACATCCTAGACCTACCGGTGAACGTTCCAGGACCAGTTCACCTCTGAGCCAAACTGGAGACCCACTTAATGTTACATCTTGGTTGAATGAGCAACTCCCAGTTTTTGAGAACAGGAACGGGTTTGCATCCAGTGACACAGGGACACCAGAAGCTCCTTTAGTGGACTTTTTGAAGACCTTGGACCACAAATCTTTAAAGGTAAAGAAGCTTCAGTTAGAGATTTCCTATTTTAATGAATGTAAAAAAGTGTGGGTTGTGCCAAAGGGCTTGCGCTCTTGGCAGTACCCCACTGGACTGATAGCTGGTTTAGAGTTCCACAGTGAGCTGATCAGTTTGTTTGATAGACATGGACATGAGTTAATGGACTTAATGGCGAAATTTTATCAGAAATTTATAGACCAGTTGAGTGCTGAAATTGAAATTTTGGACACTAATATCAAGTCACATGTAGATTTCAACAGGTATAATTATGAGTATAAACAAATTTTCTCGACTATAGACCAACAGATATCTCGTAACATGGAGATGAAAATGAAAAAAACTGAAAAGAGACATAGATGCATATAACAAACTAACTGCATATCCCCCACCCCCATTCTAAGAGTGTTGGCAACAGTCTAGGTGCTCCTATTAACCTAACTAATGGGGTTATGAGGCAGACAGCTAGTTCCAGTAGGCCGCCCACTGGAGAGGGTGTGGAGGATGTTGTTCCTACAGAAAATTTTGTAACTGATGGTGGTAGGGATGAGGAAATTTCTCGTCCTACACCGTCTTTGTCCTCGAACCGGGGACAGAACCACCAGAGGTTTTACAACACGAGGAGCCATTACAGGAACAACAGCAAGAAGCCTTTTCAGAAGTAACAAGAAGGACAAATCCTGACATTATCAGTAACAGTTTTGGAGACTTTTTTGTTTATAACTATTCGAGTTTTACAATCACTATGGAGATGTCTGATTTATTTTCAAAAGGTCTTACTTTTGTTCCATGGAGACATTTTAACCTAGCATACACACTACTTGATTTGAAGTTGTTTATACGTAGGTTGAATTTATTGTTAATTTTTGGTAACACTGCTTTAGGCAAAAAAACTTTGAGAGTCCCAAGTACATTCAACCCCCCTATCCACCCTTTACTTTTTTTATTTGAACATTTGTGTGAAATTGAAATTAGAAACTTGGTCAACTGTTCTAGGACACTTTTGAACAAAAACTTGACTGATGACAACGTAGACTTATTGGACACTTTAAAAAGTTTACCTGTCAGGATCCTCAAACCGGACAAGGGGGTGGTTTAGTACTAATGGACACTTGTCATTATGAAAACTGCCTCATCCACATGTTATTGCAGGATGCTTATACACTATCTAGCATTAATGAATTCAATGCAGCATATAGGTGCATCCATGTTTTCTTGAATGATTTGTTTTTAGAAAATGTTATAGAACAAGATGTGTTGAAATATTTGACTGTTTTGTTTCCTAAGATTCCAACAGTTTTCGGATTGCCCAAGATCCATAAAGATGTGTACAACCCCCCCATGAGGCTATTGGTCAACGCTAGGGGTTCAATCACTTACCCGATAGCCAAGTATGTGGACAACAGATTGAAAAAATATGTTGAAAAGGAAACACACATTTGTAAAGATTCTTGGGCTTTTTTGAAAGCCATAGGTGCTTTAGAATTCAAGAGAGGTCATAGATTTTTGACAATAGACGTAAAAGACCTCTATACGTCTATTCCTCATGACACAGTGCTAGCAGTGTAGAAATCAGATTGGTGCAGGAACTTTTAGATGTCATTTTGAGGTACAACTTTGTAACATTTGGGGGAGAGATATATTTACAGAAGACTGGTGTAGCCATGGGATCACCAGTAGGGGCCAGTTTTGCCAATATTGTTATGGCTGAATGGGAACACAGATATGTGCTTGGCAATTACAACGGTCAGTTCAAAATCGATTTTTACACCAGATTTTTGGATGACATCTTTATACTGATGGAAGGCTCAATTAATGATGTGAGAACCTTCATGGACTATCTCAACTCCAGCATGTCTTTTTTGAACTTCACATTTGTAGAGTCTGATTCTAGAATTTCTTATCTGGATGTAGACTTATATAAAGGCACTTCTGCTGGTAGCTTTAAGGCTAAAATATTTCGGAAGAGTTCCTACTCTAACACCTCACCAGTGCTCACCCTGGGCACCAGAAAAGAGGGGTAGTCAAGGGGCAACTTGTGCGCGCTGCTCGAATGGTAACTGACGACGAATCCTTTTTAGAAGAATGTGAGTTTATTAAGGGATTGTTTCTACACAGAGGTTGCCCAGACAAGTTTATTCATGACCTGGTTACTGAGGTCCAGACTAAAAGGTATGGGGGTGTTTATAAACCTGTTTTACAAAGCAGTTCATTCACAAGTTGTTCACTAGAACATCTATCTCCAGTTATGCCTGAAGTCTTTTTAGACAGCAAGAAAGTTGACACTTCTATCTCTTTCATCACCAATTACAGTGTGAGATTCACCTAATTAAGGAGGTGGTTGTCAAGAACTGGAGTATTTTCTTGTGTGATGATGCCTTACAAGCCAGGTTTGGTACTTTGCCTGGGTTTATATATAGGAGGGGTGACAACCTCAAATGGATATTAGAAACAAAAAAGGACACTCGTGTTAGAATAGAGGGCACTTTCAAATGTGAGAGTTGTAACATGTGTAGGCATATTGCCACTGGTTCGAGCTTTAAAATTGCTGGGTCTTCTTTCTCCACTGTTGGTAGATTCAACTGTAAATCTCGATCGGTTGTTTATTTGGCTTGCTGCCAGTCTTGCCCAGCATTTTATGTGGGCAAGACTGACAGAGGTTTTAATGAAAGAATCTATGAGCATTTATACTGTATTAGGAAAAACAAGTGTGAAAATGCTTTGGCGAAACATGTTAATGACCACCCTCAGCACAGTTTTACTTTTAGGGTGTTTGGACAGGTTTCCTTTGACATCAGGGGGGGGTCCTTTCCAACTATTATTAGAACACCTAGAAGTGATTTGGGAGCTGAAACTCTGTTCATATAGACTTCCAGGTCTCAATGACAGAGTAAGTTTAGCTTGCATTTTGAAACTTAGAAGTATGCAGAGGTAATTTTATTATTACTACTTTTCATTTATTATTTTTTACTTTTTACCTTTTGTCATTAAAAAGGTTTTATATACTATGTTTTTTGGTTTCAAACATTTTATGTTTATATATATTTCCATTTTGTTTTGTTTTTAAAACACATTTTTCATAGATTCGACTTTTGTATGCAGTAGTACTTTAAGAAGTTTTGAGATCAGCTTTTTCCCACACATTGATGTCAGTGAGTTTTAACCAGTTGGTTGGTCCATTCAAATGTATTATGTGTTGTTAATTGTGCATTTAAGGAGTTTTTTTACATTTGCTACCTTTTGATGTCTGTCTGAAGAAGTTCAGTTTTTTTGAACGAAAAGTGGATGTTAATAAAACACTTAACATTGGATTTTTTGCTGCTGGTTCTGCTGACCTGGATTTTGTTTTATAGATAGGTAGTCTGTTCCAGAGTTTGGGAAGTCTCTGGGACAGGAATCTATCCCTCCAGCATGTTCTGTTTATTGTGGTGACAAGGTTTAGGTTCCTAGAGCATGTAGCTCGGAGGGATTGGGATTTCTTTAAGTGGAGCATGTCCAACAGCTCTGGGTTTGACATAGCTTAGTATGTTAGGCAAAGATCGCCTCTGAGTAAGTGATATGCAATGGAGTAAAGCTGGAGTTTTTTGAGCCGGTCTGCGTAAGGCATCTGTTTGAGGCCAGTAATTCTCTTTGTGAGGTATTTTTTGTGGCCTTTCCAGTTGTTGTAGATGTCTTGTGAGGTACATACCAAAAGGAGCATTGTACTCTATAATGGGTCTAATGAGTGATGAGTAGAGGGGAACAATGACCTCTTTTTTTCTGGGTGAGAAATCTTTTGTGA
The DNA here is from genome assembly GCF_019279795.1 of Protopterus annectens. Classification (NCBI taxonomy): domain Eukaryota; kingdom Metazoa; phylum Chordata; order Ceratodontiformes; family Protopteridae; genus Protopterus; species Protopterus annectens. The sequence goes on from NC_056740.1 coordinate 132,185,360, forward strand.
TGAGGTGTGCCACATAGAAGGATATCCTGACCACTGTGGCAATGTAATTATCAAAGGAGAGACTACCGTCTACCTGTGTCCCAAGGTCTCTTATCACACTTTCAGTGTTAAGTACACTACCACCTATGTGGTAGTTTATGGGCACAGAGTTTTTGCCAAAGGGTATATATATATACATATATATATATATATATATATATATATATATATATATATATATATATATATATATATATACATATAAGGATAGACATATATATGTAGACATATATATCTATAGATGTATGCATATGTGTATATATATTTAGATATAAATATATACACAGACACACACACACACACACACACACACACACACACACACACACACACACACACACACACACATACATCTACATGTTTAAATACATTTCCTGTACTGTTGAATGGCTGTGCTGGATGATATGTTTGTAAAAACATCAGGGTTATGTATATCTGACATGGCTTAGTGGTAAATTGCTGTGGTGTGCAGGGTCTTGAGTTCGAGCCTTGCAGAGGCTGTTTATTTTGTTGCTGGGCAGAACAAGAGCCATTGGATACAGACTGATTAATGCACTTTTAAGCAGTTGTAAGTGGGTTTGCACGGCTTTGCAGGGAGGTAAGCACTGCTAACTTCTGGTTACACTTTCTTATACTCAGTTAGCTTCTAAATTGCTTAACCTGTGTAGGCATTGTTTAGCTCCGCTCATACCTGTGCAAAAATCTGCTTACAACTGCTTTAAAGTGCCTAGTCCCGCTTACCCCCACGCTTATCACTTTAAAAGAAATGAAAAAGGGTTGATAGGAAAGTGGTGAAAAAGGGGCACAAAGAGGGAAAGACAGTAGGGAAAATAGCTAAGGATGTGCAGGAAGGGTGTAGAAAAGGTCCATAGCTGCCCATTTCTTCTACAGCAACAGCTGTGCATATACATTGAATATGGAGATAGATTTGGATACTCACACCCATGAGAGAAGGGTGAGGACAACAATAATATGTTGTGAAGCCAATTAGACCAGATTACATGTGTCCGGTGGGCATGTGTGTGAAATGGACAGCTATGTATGGGGTGAGATTTTTGGGGGGGAACAGATTGCCCTTTTTTTTCAGGTGAGAGCGGGATGTTGGGGAGGAATAGTAGGTATATTAGTGGAGGTAGGCTGGGTAGGTTAACAGACAAGACAAACAAGACACATACAGGAGAGGTATATGACACATGTGGAGGGTAAACACCTTGATGGGGAGGGGTGTTGGGAAATTGGAAATCCATGAGCCCCCTAGTGGAAACAGTGGGACTGAGGTCCCCACCCATGGGCAGTCATCACTGCACCTTTACAGCCCCAAAGGTGGCTAAGCTGGGGGCTGAGTAGGAGAGCCAGGCCAACCGTCTAGTCACAACAAATGGCCCTCAAGCTGGCATAGCAGATCTCCGACCTCACTGCGGTGCTCACTATGCACCACGACCCCGACCTGGCAATGGATGATAGGTTCCTGTCTGTGCTCGCTCCCAGGGGGGGTGGTGAGCCCCATCCTTTGAGGTGGTTCCACCCGAAGGTGGTGCAGGACCAACTGATGAGGAGGTCCTGGGTTGGGCCCCAGACATGCTGGTGCCCAGTGCCATGGTCAGCTGAGGTTGGATAGATGGGTCCTCTGGGACCCACATTCCCATACATGCTATGGTGTTTAAGTTTTATCAACATATGTGGGATAGTAATAGTCAATACATTCCAGGATTAGGTAAAACAGCATGCATAGATATTCCCATTAACCCAAACACCAGATATGGAACAGTTGCACAGCAAACAGAACACATGCATATATGGGACCCCAGTGGTAATTACAACAGCATGCAGGTACATTGTCGGCACCATGCTACCAATGTGGGAGTATTTTAACATAGCGCATGTATAGAAAAAGATTTAAATAATTATCGAACAATAATGTCCCAAATTTAGCCACGGTGGTGCAGTGGTTAGCATTGTTGCCTCACAGCAAGAGGTTCTCTCATTCGATTCTTGGCTGGAGCACCTTCTGTGTGGAGTCTGCATGTCCTCCCCATGGTCGAGTGATGTTAAAGACATGCAGGTAGGTGCGAGCGTGAATGGGCTTGCCTTAGTTGAAGGTTGGGTGTTGGGCTGACAACTCGGTACCGTAAAATCCACTGCCAATCATGAGTGGACCGGAGTTCCGCTGTGGTGACCCCTAACCAGGAAAAGCCGAAAGACTTTTAGGACATATGTCCCAACATTAGAGTTAAGTCAGCACATTCTAATTGAGTTGTATTGTTGCAGATATGGTGGGGGGGGGAGAAAGATGTCAATTAACAACTAGTATATTCCTGTAGTTCGCATTACTTTCCAAGTCAGTGCTGCTATCTGTACCTTACAAGTATTAGTACACTACCCTATTGCCTTAGTTTGGACAGTGGTATGGCTGTCAACAGCTATATACATGAACTGGTTTTACCAGCAGTATACACTTCTTACCTGGTATACCTGTGGAGGAATTGTTTGTTAACACTAACTGTTTTTGCACATACTCCCAGATTCCAGGTTGATGTTATGCACATACCTGTCCATCTCTTTTTGCACACACTCTGGGCATGTCTTGACCACATGCAGGTGAACTGGGACATATTTTGAAAATTGCCCTCTTAAACCTTTAGTGAATTGTACAATGACAGGTTTGTTTTCATTGACATTTTCCAAATATGTACAGGCCTGACAGTCAGTTATATGACATGAAATGCTGTCTACATGTCAGAGATTAGCACACTGATATGCCAGGGGGACAGGGTGACATCCGGCAGATATGGGCCAATTAACTGAACATTCTGGACATTTCTATACCTTTGTGGGGTAAGATTCTGCAAACAGCTTCCTACCACTCCCAGTATTTGGTCCATAGCTGTGTCTGCTAAAAATAAAACACTGTCCACCACAGTTGTGTGCGCTATATAGATATTGCTGTGTATCTCATATCTGATTTCTGTCTATAATTCTCCTGTGGTTTTACATTTTGACCTTGTATTACAACACTCTTATAAAGGATTTCCTAGACAGTTATATTATGTAGCACAGTGTGGGTGACAGTGATGAGTGATACCTTATTATTCAGAGCAACTGCAACACTAACAATGCCATACAATACCAGAGTAAACAGTACAAGTACAGGGTATCAATCTTTTATTTCTAGGCACAGTGTTCGTATCTAACAGACCTGTGGGAGCAATGTTTGTTAGCACTACCTGAATGTTGCCACACAAATTTCCAGATTCCACATTAGTATTATGCACATATATCTGACTCAGTTACTGTACACCCTCTGGTCACAGCTTGACAACATGGTGGTGTAGATGGGACATACTTGGCTTATTACTCTCATAACATTTTGGGGAGTTGCTAGAGTGACAGGTATGTTTTCATAGATGTCTGACAATCAGTTGTATTTCTTGTTTGCTGCCTAAATGTTTGGGATAATCCCACTAATTTCCCAGGGTGACAGGCAGCAGATATGGGCCAATTTACTGGACATTCTCGACATATGTGTACAGTTGTGCGGTATGATTCTGTATGCAGCCTACTACCACTCCGAGGATTCGAGCCATGGCTGTGTGTGCTAAAAATACATTTCACGTCTCAGTTGAATACGCTATTTGGATTTTGTTGTCTGCCTTTTCACAGTTTTCTGTCTAAGTCTCTTTCAGTTGTACTATATGACCTCTTAGGATTATACCAGTCATATACAGACATTCCTACACATTTTATTTATGTAGCACAGTGTGGGTAACAGTGCTTAATACAACAGTACTATTAAGTGATTGCAAATCTACATTATCATATGATACCAGAGTAAACACATGCAGTCCAGCAGTTAGACCTTTATTGTCTGGCTATTATGCTTTTATTTACATGCAACCTTTATGAGACTCTTCCTGCCATATTCTTTGGTGTATGCAGTACATGCCTTAAACAATACAAGTTTTATACAGGCAACTTACTACTACTTTTAGATTTATTTCCTATGACAATACATGCAAGAGTATTACTAACCTGCCTCATGTCGCAACCACTCCAATTGACATCCATGGGCCTCCCGGTTCATAGCCCGCTCATTTGCCACTGTAAAAGACATAAGAGAAATATGTATCCATACCTATCCATAATATACATGAGCTGGCAATTATTAAATAGGTAGTGGACTGATACTTACACATGACTGGGACCTCCCCTGTCCTCCTAGCCTCTTGGATCCACTGATGCAAATGATCCCCCTTTCTCCACTCACTTCAGGTCGGCATAGTGATGCCTGACCTGCTCACTGGGTATGCCAGTGGCACTGATGAGATCATGGGTGAGATGGTCCCAGGGTTCCACTTTGTACTGGGAACCCTCATACTGGCCCTGCAGCAGTCTCATGTCATGGTCTTTCACAGGGAGTCCTGCCATGACTCTGGACTCCTGGATGCCCCAGCGCTGCACCCAAAAGTGCACACTCTCTCTCATTCCAGACATAGTGCCTACAAGGGGAAGCTACAACCAGTTATGAGATGTATTTTCACCTGTTGGGTTTAAATAGGGCCAGTTTCCCCGCACTTTGCCGTGATTGGATGGTTTTGAAAAGGCTAAGCTATGGGCAAACCTGCTTACCTAAGATTGGCATTGCTTAAAGGGGTATACCAATGGGCAGACTGAGCTAGCTGGCCTACACATTGCTTACACCTACTAAGCGGGGCTGCGCAATGCTTAGCGTTGCTTAATATTTAAGTTGCTTTATATTTGCATTGTGGCATTGATTTATTATTCATTACATGTTATATATGTGTTTGGTATCCATGATTCATGTGTACGTACACTGTATGGGGTCCTTGTGTTTATTAGGGGATTTCAACACTTTATTACAATGACACCTTACATCTGGACATAATGCAGTTCTCCAGTTCACAGATTTATGTTATGTAGTAGGTTATACAACAGAATCTATATATAGATTCCTTTCACATGTTCAGTTTGAATTTTCTATAGTGAGGATCTGTTTGGTGATACCTTAATCATATGTACTGCTGTGATGGCTTAGTGGTTAACTACTATGACTATAGTGTACAGGGTCTTGGGTTCAAGTCATGCAAAGGCTGTTTATTTTGTTTCTGGCCAGAACAGAGGCTGATGCATATAGAGTAATTAAGGCACGTTTAAACAATTGTAAGTGGGTTTGTGCAGGTTTGTGCGAAGGTAAGCAATGCTAACCTCCGGTTAAATATGCTTACAATGAGTTTGCTTCAATATTGCTTAACCTGTATGCGCATTGCTTACCTGCACTCAAATGGGCTTAAACTTGCTTACTACTGCTTAAATATGCTTACTCCCACTTACTACTGCTTAATAGTGCTTACACTTTCTTACTAGTGCTTACGCTCGCTTACGACCGCACTAATGTAGACAGTAATGTTTAATGGTTCTTGGGAAGGTGGTGGATTTGGAAACAGTATGGAGTTATCATTCATTACACATTTTACCTTCCATTTGTATCCCTGATTCCTGTACACATATACTGTATGTGACACTTGTGATTATCTGTGGACTTTGCAACATAATGACAATGACACCTCACATCTACATTTAATGCAGTACTCCACTTCACAAATACATGTTATAAATATATAAATGTTATAAATATATGTTATCATAGGTTATGCAACAAAATAAATTGATAATACAGTGATTTGACATGGAAAATGGATTGTACTGGAGTGGGACTCGAACTGGGAATGACTGCTCGTAAGGCGAACGCTCTGCCCACTACACTATTGCTGTACTGCTTCATTTGCATATAGCTTGCTTTTTATCCTCTTGTACCATTTAAGCTGCATTAACCATAGCTAAGTGATGGGAAAACCTGTGCACCTTTGGTTAAATTTAATGTTTCATAAAAAAAAACTTCTTTATATTTAATGTTTTAATTATTGCTCTTGTAAACATGGGGGAATGTTGCTGGGGTATGTGAACTCCTATGAGTGGTCTCGCTCATTCTTATTCATACTCTGCTGTTCTTCATTGCAGGGGCATGTATATTCTGAGAGCTCTGCTCTCAGACATGCCCCCTGCACTCATACATGCTCCGTGTCCATTTAGGAGCTCAGGCAGTGTGCCTTCATTAATATGCGTGGCGTGTTGCCATCCTGCTCCTAAACGTCCACTTCAGTATAGGACTAAGCTAGTCCTGCATGAAAGGATAGTGAATCTGAGGGGGCTGTCTTTCACTTTCAGTGCAGCAAGCAGACACAATGACTAAAACTAAGGAGCTTTCTGTATTGTCTTGGAAGTGTTTTATTACTTTATGATTTCCACCATTCGCCAAAGATCTGATGGAAAGCCCTTGTCTATGTATTTTCACAGAAAGATGCTAAATACTACCAGATTCCAATAGTGGTGGTGGTGGGGGGGGGGGTTAACCTGAGATAGAATGAGATTAATGATGTCATTCTGCAAGCTATCCCAGCAGTAATATTTGATATATTAATTTGGGAACTCTCTGAGAGAGACTCAACATTCTATAGTCTGTCTTGGACCTGACCAGAAGACCCATTCACCACACATTTGCCTTGCTTTGAGTAATTACGTATAGGGAGCAGTATAACTCTCTTAGATATAGTCAGGAATATAGCAAAGCTTAGCTTAGATATGTTTTCTTTCTTTATTTGAGACTGTCCTGCAATGTTGTTTTAAATGTTTCCTGTGATTTGGAACTCTGATGTCACTGTAACTGTATATTTAGCATTGTCTTGTTCTTTTATTATTTATTATTAAATATATTTAAACATTTCATTGTGGCTGAACTTTGTAGAGATATTTAAGTTCTGAGAGTACTTGCATATGTATCTGGTGACACAGTGGTCCACTCCCAATAGCCTTGCTGTTGGTCAAACTACCATTTGTATTGATAGTAACATCACACAGTAAGATTGGACACCCTTTGTTAAGGGCCTTAAAGTAGCTGATAAGGAGTGGCTGGTGGCAGTGATAACTAGCTTACATTCTGGGGAAAAGATGGCACAGCTAGTAAACCTATGCCACCTTTCCCAGGTGTGTGTGTATGTGTGTGTGTGTGTGTGTGTGTGTGTGTGTGTGTGTGTGTGTGTGTGTGTGTGTGTGTGTGTGTGTCAGCTATTTGGGCAGGGACATGAAGCACTGGTTGGACAGAGAGGGCGCTGGAGGTCTTGATTTGGTCACTCAGCTGAGATCTCAACTCTAAAGCCATGCCAGTGGGGAGTCTTACTGTGGATCTGAAGAAAGAGGGAGAAAGCAGCCCCGGACTGACTGTGGTCTCTGTGTGCTCTTAAGGGAAATCACACTTGATGCAGAGAGCTGCATCTGGAAATACTGTGTTTCTATCTGTCATCCTCCCAGTGTACATCCCCCACTGGTGCCAGTGGCGAGGATTGAGGCTCTTTGACTACCAGTCCAGTGGTAGGGCATCACACCTGTATCTAAGGATTTTTAGGGACAACTTCCCACAAGGATATTTAAGGGGGTATGCAGGATATGCATTGGAACTTTGGCTCATGACGCTCATAAGAAACACACACACACACACACACACACACACACACACACACACACACACACACACACACTGAGTAAGGTTACAACAACAGCAATGTAGAAATATCATAGAGCATGTTTTTGGTCTGCTCAAGTCATGTTTCTGATGTCTACCCAGATCTGGAATTGCCCTGCAGAGTGACCCAGCCACCGCTACCAAAATACTGACAGCATGTTCCATATTACATAACATTATTTTCAGGAAATAGTTGCAGCAGGGAGAACCAGAACAAGGTCCACAGTTTCTAGCATCGCAGACAAGGCCAATAGACACACATGGGGAGCCAGATGAACCAGCAGCTGGGATGATCATGGCAATTGTAGGCGTACACAATCAGCTATGGTTATGGTTAAGCGGTAGCAAATAACTCACACCCTCGCTACCTATGAGAACAACCAAAAATCATCTAAGCACATACAAACAGTAACAGTGATGCATGCAAAATAGGATTCTTTACTTACTCTTGTGGTTGCTGTGTACTGTGAGCAACAGACAACAGTAAACCCAGACTAACAAATGTCATCAGAACATTAACTGAGGTAAGTAATGAACTTGTGATGTAAAGATTAACACTTACCCTTACATGTACATACTGTACTTCACTAAAGTAAAACATTTCTCAACCATATAGAAATTTAAGCAGTAACCTCTATGAGTAATATATGCAACACAGAAAACAAAACAATATGAAGCTATTGATAAATGCATAATGGCTTTTCCCTGCATAAGCATACATCCTGTGCATCAAGCCATACCGGGACCATGTCAAACAAGTCCACAGGGAGTAGATCAATGTTATCATTATCCACTCAGGTAAATGATCAAATATAGGTATATATATATCCCTTTTAACTAGAAAATAAAAGGTAAGTAGTTAGGACACAAATGAGGCTACAGTATACAACAGAGGACACCAACAAGGTCTTGCCTATTACTGGCCATCAGACATAAAAGTCACACAAGTTAGACACTCAGCAGGGACCATCGCAATCTTAGGATCATCTGCACAAGGGGCTGAGCATGCAGTGAATCATAATTACTAGAACTGTAGCACTGCTTCTAATACTACTACTGCTACTATGGCTACTACTACTACTACTGCTACTACTGGTACTGCTGCTACTACTGTTACTACTACTACTACTACTACACTACTAGTACTACTACAGCTACTATTGCTACTACTACTACTGTACTACTACTACTACTACTACTACTGCTACCACTACACTACTACTGCTACCATTACTATTATTACTGCTACTATTGCTACTACACTACTAATACTGCTGCTACTAATTCTACTATTGCTACTACTGCTACTGTTACTATTGCTACTACACTACTACTACTGCTACCACTACTGCAACTACTGCTACCACTACTACTGCTACTGCCACTGCTACTACTGCTACCAATGCTACTACTACTGCTGCTACTGCTACCACTACTACTACTAATTTTACTATTGCTACTACTACTACTACTACTACTACTGCTGCTAGTATTACTATTGCTAATACTGCTACTACTGCTGGTACCACTACTATTGTTACTACTACTACTACCAGTACTACTGCTAGGGTTCCTATTATATAATCGAAGATGCAATGCTTGAATGCATATTGATCGAACTTGAAAGCATGAAATAGCAAAATAGCGAAACGGCATATAAGCAATTTCTTTCCCTGGGAAAGAAATTGCTTGGCCGCCTCTATTATTTTGCCATTTGCATCACTGTAGTGTGATCTCAGCATTGGTATATTTAAGAAGGGGGCTATAGGGGGCACAGCACCTCACATCAGGGGGTTTGAGGGGCAACCCCCCCCCCCTTATATAATGTTTTGATGTTTTTATTTTTTTTGTGGAACAGATATTTTTTTCCCTGTGAAAAAAATTGTTGTTCTGAGCATTCAGGATTGTAAGCTTTTACTTACATGGGGTCATTAAATCAGCATTCGCTGATTTAATATAGACCCTACTGCTACTACTGCTACAAGTATGAACAAAACAAATACTAACACAGTTTAAGTTGTGCAGAATTAAACAAAAATGAGACATAATCCTGATGAAAGCAGCCATTTGACTAAGCGAGCATTAGATATCTACTCTGTGCATTAGACATAGACAATTCTAAATCACAAAGAAATGTACAAAGGGCAGGATACAGTCATCATCAATTGCAGATGGTAAGGTGGGGTAGGTTACAGTAGGGTAAACATGACACAAAAATGTATGTGTTGATGTGTGCATATATGTGTGTGTGTGTGTGTGTGTGTGTGTGTGTGTGTGTGTGTGAGAGAGACAGACCCAGAGAAATGAGGTTAACAGCAAGCATGCACTGTCACAGCCAGTAGCTCCAGATATAAAGAAATCAATGCTATGAAAGAATATCAGTGAGTGAGTGAGTGAGTGTGTGTGTGTGTGTGTGTGTGTGTGTGTGTGTGTGTGTGTGTGTGTGTGTGTGTGTGTGTGGCTTCAGGAGCACAGTCAAAGCATTTGTGCTAGCAATATGCACTGGCATCCTGGACATGTTTGAACTGTGCATGGTAGAGGATTCAGTTCACCATTGCCACCCCCAGTGATGTGAACAACCTCTGCCAGGAGTTGCAATGCTAGCTCCATAACCCTACCTGGAGGTGAGGTGCTGCCTGAATGTGAACAATGTCTGTTGGATAAGCTGTCATCACAGCTACATCCATGACTATGACTGGGTGTGGATACCTCAATCACAGATGGATGAGTGGAAGAAGTTCCACTACAGGAGTTGGATCTAGCACAAACATATTGGCTAATGTCTGGCAATATACCGGCTCTTTGGCCATGTGGATACTGACCCTCCCACAGCAGACATTTCATAACAGACACCGCATGGTCCAGTATGCCATTCATCCATTCCAAGGAGTCATCCACACACAGTTAATGCAGGTTTGTATGCCAAAATGCATGATATTCAGTACTCTGATTATCTCTTTTGAAGTTCTGATGGAAGGTGCCCGTGTCACCATGATGGTCCAGCTCATACATTGGGTAGCACCTACGGACACACCAACATCAGGGGGAAGGTAGTAAGCATGCCACCTTTGAGCACCTCTACTGACAGTCCTGTGTGGTACTTCCTATGTTTATAGATAAGTACTAGGCTAGCTGCCTTTGTGGGCCATTTTTAAGCCTAGCCAATTTCTCTTCCAAAGGTGAGAATCAAATACTGTATCTTGTGTCTATGAGGTAAACACCTCAACCATTATTCCAACTCCTACCCTCACAATTACTAAGAGGAAATTCTGAAGCTCTGCAACTGTGGGAAAATACTGCCCTGATCAACCATGGCCCCTTAACCTATTTAATCTGATAGTTATTTGTCATGGGTCTGCATAGGCATACTGACTGTGTCCAAACTATGAGGATGGGATGTGGGAGCCATGTCCTCTTTGTCAGACATACCCTTTGCAACCCTAGATTGTGCCAGTTCATCATCATCATTATCATCATCATCATCATCATCATCACCACCACCAACATCATCATCACAGGCTACAAATTCTACAAAATCAGGGGTAGGAGCTCCACAGTGCTGGTGCTTGCCTCATCTGTGATTATGCCAACAAAACATAATACAGGTTAAATACAAAAAAACATGAGCAGAAATAGGCTAACTAAACCAGAATAAATCAACATTAGATGCAAATACAAGTAACATTTTTTTACTAAGGTATATTTACAGTTCTGTAAAATAAGGTAAGTTCATGCCATGTGCAGGAGGTCATTGATCCTCAATGCCAGATATCCCTAGACAAACAAAATTGAAAGTGATAACACTATAATAAGCATTAAACAGGTGATGAGACTTAAACAAAACTATTATAACTCTATAATAGTTTTATAATATATCTATCTATTTATATAGCTACCCCCACACCTGTCACAGCACTGGTTAACTCCTTTGAGCTGATCCCTTACAGTTGGCGAAAGCTCCTCACTCTCAGTGAGTGGTGGTTGACTAGAAGGCCCACCCCCAGTAGCTCTCTGTTCCTGCATACAGCCCTGGCTGTAGTCATCACATTCATTATCATGTCACATTGGCCCTTTGTCCTATATCATACTTTGGGAGGCATGCCTAGGCTTAAAAAGGCTTGTGTGGTTATTAGCCTAGTAAAGACCTCTGAACCTAGTTATGGCCATTGCCACCCACAGCATTCACATCATCAACCATATGATGTCAGACACAGTCATGTAAAGATTGTCAGCTAAGCATTTGTCTAAAATGCATGACCATAGAGATGAAAGTCTTGGTCTATTACCTCATTCTCAGCAAATGAGAATGAAGGTTTATATAGGATGGATGGTTTACTTTTCATATTCTTGTAGTGAAGTAAAAAATGTGACTCATTAGCAGTAGTGTATGTCTAATTAATTCTTTAACACTCCATCTAATGGGAAATACAGTTACAGAGGGTATGTCAGAGAGAATAGGCTTACTGCAAAGATTTCATTTTCATTTACCAACTTAGGAAATAATCTTTTTTTTCTGAAATATTTTTTATTAAAAACATTTTGAAATGAGAAAAAATAACAAAAAAATGAAAAATGTTAAAATGGCATTCAATAAATTTTAGTTTTAAAGAACAAAAACTATATAGCTATTTACAATATGTACAATAAGCCTGAGATCAACACAGCAATAAATAAGACACAATTTTAATAACAGTCTAAATAATTATGCAGATGAAGATGACATGGGAAAAACGAAATTCAA